>NC_053399.1:7912187-8212187 GCF_905171765.1 Bufo bufo | reverse complement strand
GATTTCTCTTCACAGGAAGGGCAATGGCTATAAGAAGATTGCAAAGATGTTAAACATACCAAGAGACACCATAGGAAGCATCATTCGCAAATTCAAGGCAAAGGGCACTGTTGAAACGCTACCTGGTCGTGGCAGAAAGAAGATGCTGACTTCCTGAAGCGCAAAGTGGAGAAAAGTCCCCGTGTGACTGCTGAGGAACTGAAAAAAGATGTGTCAGATGTGGGTACTGAAGTTTCAGCTCAGACAATAAGGCGCACACTGCGTAATGAAGGCCTCCATGCCAGAACTCCCAGGCGCACCCCCTTGCTGTCTCCAGAGAATAAGAAGAGTCGACTGCAGTATGCCAAAAGTCATGTGGACAAACCACAAAAGTTTTGGGATAGTGTTCTGTGGACTGATGAAACAAAATTAGAACTGTTTGGGCCCATGGATCAACGCTATGTTTGGAGGAGGAAGAACAAGGCCTATGAAGAAAAGAACACCTTGCCTACTGTGAAGCATGGCGGGGGGTCAATCATGCTTTGGGGCTGTTTACTTCTACAGGTACAGGGAAGCTTCAGCGTGTGCAAGGTACCATGAATTCTCTTCAGTACCAGGAGATATTGGATGAAAATGTGATGCAGTCCGTCACAAACCTGAGGCTTGGGAGACGTTGGACCTTTCAACAGGACAATGATCCCAAGCATACCTCCAAGTCCACTAGAGCATGGCTGCAGATTGAAGGCTGGAACATTTTGAAGTGGCCATCGCAGTCACCAGACTTAAATCCGATTGAGTGGGACTTAAAGAAAGCAGTTGCAGCGCGCAAGCCTAAGAATGTGACTGAACTGGAGGCTTTTGCCCATGAAGAATGGGCGAAGATACCCGTAGATCGCTGCAAGACACTTCTGTCAAGCTATGCTTCACGTTTAAAAGCTGTTATAACTGGAAAAGGATGTTGTACTAAGTACTAAGATTGAATGTCACTTGGGCGTTGAATAAAACGGATAATGATGTGAGCACAGAAAAGACATTTGTGGTTATTTCATTATAAATGTTATGTTATATTTGTCTGACTTACAAGGGCCTCTTTGATTTAATTGTAAACAAGATGACTGAAATGATCAAAATCAATGTCAAAGTGGCCAAAACACTCAATTTCAGTGGGGGTTGAATAATTTTGAACACAACTGTAGGTGATTTGACATGGAGGGGGTGAAATGTGACATGGAGGCCTTGAGGGGGAGAAATGTGACATGAGGGGCTGATGGATGATATGGGGGCTGATGGCTGACATGGGGGCATAATGGCTGACATGGGGGCATGATGGCTGACATGGGGGCATGATGGCTGACATGGCGGCATGATGGCTGACATGGCGGCATAATGGCTGACATGGGGGGGCTGATGGCTGACATGCAGAAAAGGCAAATCATAAGATGCAGAAAAGGCAAATCAGAATACAAGAAACTCCCCAGAAATCCAGTTGATCACCGTATTATGTTGTTGGAGCCATAGCAGAACCAAAAACATATTTGTTGGCAAACCCCTCATTACAAATAAAAAACATTTTTCAGTATGAATTACCCCAACCCTCATAGAGATTCAAAGGGTACAAATCTTTATAAACCCCGTAGCCAAGGGAGTGGCATCAACCGCAGTAATCCAAATGGGAGCTGGGAGCCTACGTAAGGGGATACGCTTCATAGTAGCAAATTCAAAATCAATGAAGTTAGCTACGAACCCAGAATCGATGAAGGCCACCCCAAAACCTTTTACATGACTTGGAGGAAATTGACACAGAAAGTGAACAGCACCCCGACAGTAGAAGCACAATCCTTTTTTCTTCCTTAGATTTCTACGGTCTTGCGGAGAAAACATCGTACAAAGAGTTGCATATTCTCCACATCAGAATTAGTGGCCGTAGGAAGTGTATATGACCTTTGAGGACTAGAAAATGGTACTGGTGAAGATAGTTATTCCCTCCGTTCTTCCCTAAAACGTCTGTCAAGACACACTGCCAAAGTCATTATATCATTAAGTAAGCCAGGAGGAGGATAATTTACCAGCATATCTTTCAATGTATCAGAGATTCCCTGATGAAATTGACATCTAAGGGTTGGATCATTCCATTGAGAAGCCACACACCACTTGCAAAAATTGGCACAATAATCCTCAACAGGTCTCCGACCTTGCTTAAGAGAGATTAACTGTGATTCTGCAAATGCCCCTCTATCAGGTTCACCATATAGGAGACCCGATGCTGAGGAAAAATTAATCAACAGATGCCAGCTTATGTGGGTCACCTTGAAGCAAAGAAATAACAATACAGACTCTTTGCCATTCAGAACCAGAGTAATAGGGGTGTAACTGAAAATTAAATTTGCAACTCCCTCTCTAAAGGTTCCAAATAGTTTTCTGTCGCCAGAAAAGTGATTAGGAATCTTAACCTGAGGTTCCAGGGGTGGAGAGGACACCATTGAACTACGCACTTCCTAAATTCTTTCCTTATGATGTGCTCTCTCTGCCAAATCCTGTACCAACTAAGAAAAGTCATGCATCTGGTCTACCAAAGCCTGCATGGGATCCATACTGTTAGTGCCGCGACAGAAAAAATATATGAATCACAGGACAAATAACTGTAACCTAAAATCCACCAGCACCTCTGCACCTGCCAACTTGCACGACTGCCCTAACCTGCTGTCACGGATGTTGTAGGGGAGAACACCAAAGGACAACAAGAAGGAAGGGAAAAGACACTAGGCCTCACCGCTAGGGAAGGAAAAGGGTCACCACCTATAAAACCCTGCTCCTGGCCCTAACTCCTATCCGTATGGGCACCTCTCGATGGTAGAGATGCCCATACACAGGAACCTAGAAAACCCTGGTGGCCCTCAGTTGCCCTAATAGTAATGACCGGGCAGAGACAACCCGCTCCTTCCCTGGTGAAGGAACCAGCGTCTCGCTGAGGCCTAGTAAACAACAAAGGTGGGAGGGAATACAAAACACAACAAGCGGAACACTTAACTTCTGAGGCTGATGGATGATGGACGAACAGGACTTCACCACGAACCACACTCCAGCTCTTCCAAAAACCAAATGAAGCTATCCAGAGCAAGGAGTGATGGGTAAAGATAGACTAAATAGGGGGAGGTGAAGGTCACATGATCCACACCTGAACAGGAGGTGTGGACATACCAGCAACACACAGACAAAGTGAAACCAAAAGAGGCTGTCAGATAACTAATGTGCAGATATTCTTTCAGACCTTCTCAAACCTGTCACCGGCGTGACACCTGCGGACCACAACCGGTTGACTGGGTTATTTATGTGCTGGGGCTTACCAGGGGAAAAATATATATAAACAAGTGACAAACATTCAAGTCCAGGTCCAAATACATTAGGCAGAAACAACTCAGAGAACCAAGACAGGGTTAAACCAGAAGATGCAGAAAAGGCAAATCAGAATACAAGAATCAGGGTCAAAGGAATAGCCAAAGTCAGAAGTCAGGAGGTCAAAACAATCCAATATCCAAAGTGCTGGTGAGGTATATAGAACCATTCACATGCAATCTGTGACCAGCAGATTGCCTGTTTAAATACCCCACGCTTCCTGGGGGATCAGCAACGTTCATGTGGAAGAGCGGTTCCAGATCGGCCGGCGCTCCTTAACAAGGTCTCCCTGGCAACCAGAAGCTGGCCACACAGAAGAAGAGCGCATCTGTCGGCTTTGGCTGACACTGACATGGGAGTGCCGATCCCAATTGGCCGGCGTTCCTACACAGGGAGAGCAGCCCTTCTCCTGGGTAACCAAAGACCGACAGCTACAGGAAGGATAACATCTGCCAGCACCGGTAGTGACACTTATACACACCTTTTGGAGACGGAGTTAGTGACCATGCGCTCTAGATTGCCAGTGGTGGAAACAGAAGTCAAAAAGGTATGAGATAAGGTTGATGACCTTGAAAACTCCAGCCGCAGTAACCTCCGCATTATGGGCCTAAAGGAGTGAGTTCCTTTTCACAAGCTGACTTCCATCTGTGAGAAGGAGCTGCCTGAGGCGGAAGGCTTGGAGGCTATATATAAGGTGGGAAGGGCCCACAGAGTTGGCCTGGATATCAGAGATCGAAAGAGCAATCACATTGGCAACTGCCAAAGATTACACCTCAACAGAAGCCCAGGCAAGTCATAGTGAAATATTTAGATTTCTCAGAGAAAGCGACCATTTTGAAAGCCTACAAGAAAATGCAAACAAGTGTGCTTATTAGGGGCCACAAAGTGTTAGTCTAATGACTTTTCTGCTGAGGTCTTGGAACGCCACAAATCGTTTGCACCAATACGCCCGCATCTATACAACAGAAAGACTAAGTTTTTCTCTGCTTTACTGAAAGTCTTCTAAGCGGATGGTTTGGTATCACTGTATAATGTACCATAATTGGCAGCCAAGGAATTGGATCTTTTTGTGCCACAGGAGATGGATCATCCATCTTCACTTCAGGGGAAATCTAAAGACTGGGATGTGAGTGTCCCAAAGAACCCTGAACCCCTCCCGTTGGTGGCCACAAAGGAGCAGTGCAAGAAACTTAAGATGGACAAGGTACCTTGATACGTTGTTCTTCTTATCTTCTACTCTCTCGCAGGAGCAGAGGACTTTTGTTAATTATCCAGAGGGAACTAGGGCATTGTAGCAACTTGCAGTAGTGGGTAAGGTATAGATGAACAAGGTTCTATGTAATCCCACTAGAGACACTAATGAACAAGATTTCATTTGGTCACTTGAAAGGGAAAGACTTTTGAGGACTCTCTTTTGGTGACTTTGTGGTTTGGTGACTCTTTGTGGTTTGCTCTTATTCCACAGATTTTTTTTCCTGGCACAGTTCCTGTGGATAATTAACTCATGTACCCTCTGGCACACTTCTCTGTAGATAGCAGAGGTCATCCTATAGCTCTTACGGGGATATAGTCATTAATATCTCCCTCTGGTGGTCATTCTGTGTAAGTGGCCTTTCAGTCAGTTGGTTATAGTTTTTTTTATTTTACCTTTTTGCTCATGTATATTATTCTTTTGGAGACTTTTTCTGAGCGGGAGGGGGGGGGCTAATATACTCCCTATTGAAGTCCAATTGAATTCTTTCGTAGAGGTGATTTTTTTTCCACACTGTCTCTCTGGGGTGCCAATTTGCTGCATTTTTGTTTTGTTATGCTCTGTTTGATTAAACAGTTTGGGAATTATACAAATGGGAAACTTTCTCAGATGGCATTTTTCGGGTCCTGAGCCTGACCATATTAGATCATTGTTTTAAGGTTTTATATATGAAGATAGTAACATGGAATGTTAAGGGGTTGAGGTATCCTCACAAGCGTCTCATGTTGCTGCGCTACCTGAATCGATTGATAGCTGATGTGGCGCTGCTCCAGGAGACTCATGGGTAGGAAAAGTGTATGGGTCACACGCTGAGATGGGCACTCTGAGCCACAGGCCATGGGTCACTAGTCCTGAGACCAGGGAGCCACCCAGACTACTAAGCTACAGACTGTGGGCCTTTGGCCAGGGTACCAGCCTTCTGAGAGAAAGAGGAACAGCTAGCTTAGGCCTTTCCTCAGCATCAAACCCTTCTTTTGCCAGGGAGAAGACTGGAGAAGCCAGCCCTATGCCTCGCCTGTATTGATGAGCTTCCCCAAGCAGCACAGTGGCTCAGTGGTTTGCATCGAATCTGACCAAGGACAACATCTGCATGGAGTTTGTATGTTCTCCCTGTGTTTGAATATATGAGCTTCACTTTTTTAATTGAATTACAGAAATTGACTTTTCGAAGATATTCTAATTTATTGAGATGCACTAGTATGTTTTTGTCTCCTCACTGACCTTTGCAGTAGTGACACTGGAGAATACATACCTGCACTAAAGGATCCCGTGCCTCAACCATTCCTTTCATTACAGTTGTGATGGCTCTGGTGAATGGCGTCTGATCATCGTGAAGGGAGTTCAGCTCCATCCCAAAAGCAGCCTGGTCAATGCAATAATAATCAATCATATTAAACATTTCCAAAGATCCATGTGTATTACGAGAGGTTTCCCGCTTTTATATAAGTAACTGTAATTCACAATAGTGTATAATAAAAGGGTCAATGCACGTGGTGCCTGTAGGGTGCACTGCCTATTACCTTGGCTATGACGTCCAGTGTGACCCTACCCATCATATCGTGCATTCCGACCTGACATTTTCCATCTGCCTTATCTCCCAGTATGTCCATCAGGTCTTCTGCTATTTCATTGAACGTTCCCATTAATCCTATGAGGTAGCTGGAAAATAGAGGAACATCATTGAATTCTGAAGTCATCTAAACTTTAGACCCTGATGAGTAAAAGGCTTTTCTGGTAAAAATGACTTTTTAACATGTTCTTGCAGCATTATACACAGGACCGCCATGTTACCCAGAATAATGATTTGCGGTATTACACAAAGCTTCTTACTTTCTGCTGAATGCTGGATCAATAATCCTCCTCTGTTTGTGCCAGTGTTCATAGTCTTGATCTGTCAATAAACCGTTCCCCATGTACCTGTAAAAGGAATAAAAATAATACAAAAAACTGTAAAACTCTGCATCAAATACTATGACAATTCAGAAACAAATGGTAAAGTCAATTTACAGCCATATACGGTACATATAATATACAATGTATTCGGAAAGTCTTCAAACCCCGTAAATTTTTCAAATGTTCTTATCTTGCTCCTTGTGCTATAAGTTGCCCTATCATTCTTCCCTCGATATAAGTATTCAGCCCCTTTCACATTCGCATGGAAGTATTCAGACCCTTCCCTGGGGACATAATTATTCAGCCCCTTTCACATTGACATGTACACTGCGTGCAGAATTATTAGGCAAATGAGTATTTTGACCACATCATCCTCTTTATGCATGTTGTCTTACTCCAAGCTGTATAGGCTCGAAAGCCTACTACCAATTAAGCATATTAGGTGATGTGCATCTCTGTAATGAGAAGGGGTGTGGTCTAATGACATCAACACCCTATATCAGGTGTGCATAATTATTAGGCAACTTCCTTTCCTTTGGCAAAATAGGTCAAAAGAAGGACTTGACAGGCTCAGAAAAGTAAAAAACAGTGAGATATCTTGCAGAGGGATGCAGCACTCTTAAAATTGCAAAGCTTCTGAAGCGTGATCATCGAACAATCAAGCGTTTCATTCAAAATAGTCAACAGGGTCGCAAGAAGCGTGTGGAAAAACCAAGGCGCAAAATAACTGCCCATGAACTGAGAAAAGTCAAGCGTGCAGCTGCCAAGATGCCACTTGCCACCAGTTTGGCCATATTTCAGAGCTGCAACATCACTGGAGTGCCCAAAAGCACAAGGTGTGCAATACTCAGAGACATGGCCAAGGTAAGAAAGGCTGAAAGACGACCACCACTGAACAAGACACACAAGCTGAAACGTCAAGACTGGGCCAAGAAATATCTCAAGACTGATTTTTCTAAGGTTTTATGGACTGATGAAATGAGAGTGAGTCTTGATGGGCCAGATGGATGGGCCCGTGGCTGGATTGGTAAAGGGCAGAGAGCTCCAGTCCGACTCAGACGCCAGCAAGGTGGAGGTGGAGTACTGGTTTGGGCTGGTATCATCAAAGATGAGCTTGTGGGGCCTTTTCGGGTTGAGGATGATGGAGTCATGCTCAACTCCCAGTCCTACTGCCAGTTTCTGGAAGACACCTTCTTCAAGCAGTGGTACAGGAAGAAGTCTGCATCCTTCAAGAAAAACATGATTTTCATGCAGGACAATGCTCCATCACACGCGTCCAAGTACTCCACAGCGTGGCTGGCAAGAAAGGGTATAAAAGAAGTAAATCTAATGACATGGCCTCCTTGTTCACCTGATCTGAACCCCATTGAGAACCTGTGGTCCATCATCAAATGTGAGATTTACAAGGAGGGAAAACAGTACACCTCTCTGAACAGTGTCTGGGAGGCTGTGGTTGCTGCTGCACGCAATGTTGATGGTGAACAGATCAAAACACTGACAGAATCCATGGATGGCAGGCTTTTGAGTGTCCTTGCAAAGAAAGGTGGCTATATTGGTCACTGATTTGTTTTTGTTTTGTTTTTGAATGTCAGAAATGTATATTTGTGAATGTTGAGATGTTATATTGGTTTCACTGGTAAAAATAAATAATTGAAATGGGTATATATTTGTTTTTTGTTAAGTTGCCTAATAATTATGCACAGTAATAGTCACCTGCACACACAGATATCCCCCTAAAATAGCTAAAACTAAAAACAAACTAAAAACTACTTCCAAAAATATTCAGCTTTGATATTAATGAGTTTTTTGGGTTCATTGAGAACATGGTTGTTGTTCAATAATAAAATTAATCCTCAAAAATACAACTTGCCTAATAATTCTGCACTCCCTGTATGTATTCAGCCCTTTCCTCAGGACTCAGTTGAAGCCGTTTTGGCAGCGATTACAGCCTCCAGTCTTCTCTGGTTGATGATGCACAAGATTTACTTCGGGATTTGGGAATGTTCTGCCATTCTTCTCTGCAGATACTCTCATGCTCCGTCAGGTTGGATGAGACTGTCAGTGGACAGCCATTTTCAGGACTCTCCAGAGATATTTCAATGGGTTCAGGGCTCTGGGTGGACCACTCAAGGACATTCACAGAGTTGTCCCTAAGCCACTCCTGTGTTGTCCTGTGGTGTGCTTAGGGTCATTGTCTTTTTGGAAGGTGAACCTTCGGCCCAGTCTGAGGTCCAGAGGTCTGGATCAGGTGTTAATTAAGAATATCTCTGTATCTCTGTACTTTGCTCTATTCAGCTTTCCCTCCACCCTGCCCAGTCTCCCTGTCCCCCAGCATAATCCTGCCACCACCATGCTTCACTGTACGGATGGCACTGGGCAGGTCATGAGAAGGGCCTGTTTTTGTCCAGACACGAGGCTTATAATTGAGAACAAAATGTTAAATCTTGGGTTCATCTGTTGTGTCCTGGAGCAGAAGTACTTTGAAGTTTGGACATTTGTGGACATTTGCCTGTTTCCCCTATGCAAAGTTAAAACTTCTTACGTTATTTCTCTTAAAATGGTTAACTTATACTGTTTATTACGGTTTAACTGCATTTTATATGTATGTTGTGATATATATCCAGATCATTTGCACTGTATTTGCAAGCCTCTGTGGAAAGGGTTAATGAATACTGAAAGACTTTTGTGACTTTGAATAAGAAGCTGCCATATGGTTTAAAGAAGAACATGTTTTGGAGGGAAAAAGCCAGACGTTGCTTACCACCAAAATCAAACAGACTGACTTTGTGACTGTCTGGTTTAGCTATGTTGTTATCTCTGGAAACTTGTTTTTGTCTGAAAAAACTGCTGTCATTGAGTATCACTGAAGCTCTAATGTAAGTCTAAGAGAAACAGAAAGTGTAACATTGTATCTGTTTGTGCTGAGTTTCTCCACTCCACCCCCCCCCCCCAGAAGGTTCCAGTCTAGTTAGAAATGTTAATATAAGGAGAGCAGTCAGAGCCTCAGACCATAGGTCACCAGCCCTGTGACTACTGAGACTACAGACTGTGGACCTCCATAGTTTGCTTTGTCTGGGGTATCTGCCTTCTGAGAGAGAGAGAGAAAGAGGGACAGCTAGCTCAGGCCTTTCTTCAGCATAAAAACCCTTCTTCTCCCAGGGAGGAGACTGGAGAAGCCAGCCCTAAGCCTCACCTGTATTGTTTTACACCTGAATTCCTCCAGTAAGCACACTGGTTACTGCAGACCCTGATTCTCTGTATTTATTACCCATTGGAGTGCACCACACCATCTCTTCCAGAGAGCAGCAAGTGGTGACACCTCAACGGCGTCCGGGGGACCCAGCATAGCGTTGGTGCCTTCAACTCGGCCACTGCACATTAGACCAGAGAATCTTGTTTCTCACTGTCTAAAAAACCTTTAAGTGCCTTTTTTACAAACTCCAGGTGGCTTTCATTTGTCTTTTACTGAGATTGGTGGAGGCTGCAGTGATGGTCGACCTTCTGGAAGTTTCTCTCATCTGCACACAGGATCTTTGGAGCTCAGCCAGAGTGACCATTGGATTCTTGGTCACCTCTATTACCAAGGCTCTTCTCCCTGCTCTAGATAGAGTTCTGGTTGTTCCAAACTTCTAATATTTAAGAATTATGGATGCCACTGTACTTTTGGGAACTTTCATTGCAGAAGACATTTTTTCCCATTTTCCAGACCTCAACCTCCACAAAATCCTGTCTCTGAGCTCTACAGGCAGTTCTCCTCATGGCTTGGTTTTGACTCTGATATGCATTGTCAGCTGTGAGATCTTATATAGACAGGGCTTTGAGTCCGTAAATCATGTCCAATCCACTGCATTTAACACAGGTGGACTGCAATCAAGGCGTAGAAACATCTTAAAGATGATGTAGAGAAATGAGGACCCAGAATTATGGGGGGGGGGGGGGGGGGTTGAATTTTTTTACTTTAGCAAAAGGCTGCAACATAACAAAGTTTGAAAAAAAGTGGTCTGAAGACTTTCTGAATGCATTGTATATACAGAGATGTTCTAGAATTCTGGATTCTCTCCAGTGACCACCCACACTATTCCACTAAGATGCCCATACACCTTCCATAGCTTTCAGCTGAATGCTCATTTGTAAAGTTGTGTCATGTTTTATGCTGGATATATTTGAGTCAGCTGCTGTTTTTCTCTGTGTGGATATTTACATGGATGATCAATAGCTGAACTTTTTATCAAGCAAAGAACCCTCAAGCCCTGGATCTCTGTTTGCTGTACTAAATATAAAAACCGGTTGCAAAGGTTAGAAAACCCTTCAAGCCATTGTTACCTTACTCCAAACATAGTCTCAACACATTCATAGAAATTATCTTTGGTGTATTTTGGTGACATCAAGAATTTCTGCAAAAAAAAGCCAAAAAACAAAATGAAATCATAAGTAAAAGCCAGTATAAAATTAACAGATCAGACCTGTTCTTTCTAAAGATTCTCTTTAATGAGGATCAGGCACTGCTAGTCGTAAAGGGGACTGTAACCAGTTCTTGTGCCTGAGGTACAGTATACATTTGTGTATATGTACCATATATATGTTATGCATTCAGAGATATTGTTGCCTTGTTAAAGAGCCTCTGTCAGCAGGATCAACCATATTAAAATAGGCATACTGCCTGGTAGGGTTGACCATGCTGATTAAAACGATACCCTTCTTTTGTCTGTATGTTAAACAGCTGCAGAGATTATCTCCAGGGGGGGCAGACTACATCCTCGGAGCACTGCTTTTGTAATGCCTTTGTGCTTTGCAAACTCCCCCTCCCCTTGATTGACAGGACTAGACAACAAGCATGGTAAAAGCAGAAGAAGCACATGCAATCGGGCTTCTTATATCTTTGAAGAAACAATATATGCCTGTGAAGAAACCAGTAATGTGTATTAGCTTTCTAAGCATAGCAAACCATTATTGCCGACATGGTAGGGCTATATCCTAGAGGAAAGTGTTTTGCCTTCAATATATAGGGTCTCAGGTTTGAGGTCCCCAAAGAGATTTATAAATGTTTTCTTCTGTTAATTTTTTCTCCGTTATTAAACCTATTATAAGAGTCGATAGGAAACTAAAAATGGCCTGATGCAGGTAATGCACAGATATAGAATGAATTTTACTTCTTTCCTGACACCTATACATAACACTCCCCATATCTAGTGCAAGATCTGTTTCTCAGTGTAAAGGCAAACTTTGAGAAGGAACTGAGTGGCACAGATATGAGAAGCATGATTGCATCTGCTGCTTCTTCCTTCGCCATGCTTGATGTCTATCCTTGTCAATCAAGGGGAGGGGGAGAGTGCAGAGCACAGAAGTGTTAGAAAAGCAGTGCTCCAAGGACTCAGACCAGCCCCCTGGCACTTGAATTTGCTCATCTGCCCGTTGCTTGAACTTGCTCATTTGCATATGAAGTAAAAAGTTGATGTTTAATATACAGGCAAAAGAAGGCAATCTTTTTAATCAGCATGATCAACCCTACCAGGCAGTATGCCTGATTCAATAGGATGGATCATGCTGACAGGTGCTCTTTAATAGCAAACCACGTTGATATACTCTATAGGAGGCAGATCAATGAGCGGCACAATGCAGTTACCTGTAGGAGAATACAAGACTATAGGGGAATATAGATATACAGTATGATTGGTTACTTACCTTAACCGCTTCCGGACTGGCAACAAAGACTATTGTATTGCTTGAACAATTAACACGTACCACTGGACCGTACTTCTCAACCCTAGAAAATAAATAGTATTGTGACAATACAGAAACCTGTGCGGATTCATGTGATGACCTAACAGTAGCAGCAGATTCAGATATCCCCTTTTATCATGAATCTGGCCCAGAAATCAGCAGATTGCTGCAGTTCTGGCCTCTCAGAACAGGGAGATTGCAGCTGGCTTCAGATTCTGCTGTAACATTACCTCGTGGCCAGTTTCCCAGTTTAGGAAGCCCATGTTCATACACCCTATTAGGGAATTTGGAGTTAACCGAGGGGGTCCTGTTCAGAGGCAGTTACAGAGTGCCTCTGGCTCTGCAGGAACTGTCCTGTATCACCAGATAACTTATTGACTTGAATGCCTGGGGGGACAGGCCACAGACCCTACAGGGAAACGGACCGCCTGACCCCTCTTCACTGCCGCTGGCCAGATACATAACGATCAGATGCTCTCTGTATAAATTAATGCTAGGAAAAACAAGTACTTGTGTAACTAGCCGGGGGCCACATGTGACCTCCTAAATTCAATATAATTGCTGTCCTTAGGACAGTGATACAAATGCATAATGTCACAGGGATCAATAGCCTATGACTCTCTGCCCCACCATTCACTTTATAGCGCAGTGATCCCCTGCAAAAGGGTTTTATGTGCATTCTACCCTAAAAAGTCGAAAATGTGTTTTATGATGTATCCATGCATTTTCCTGGAGTTAGTGGAGTCTAGCGCTAGGAAGCGAAGAGTAAGCAGCCTACTACAGCCCTGGAGTGAAAACCAGCCAGAGGGAAGCAAAATGCAGTGAAAAGGGACAAAAGTGATCTTCTTTACACAACATTTCAGTGTTGAGAGCAGATGTGTGTAGAAGCCCTGTAGAGATTACTTGCCTAAAGGAAGCTCTACAGCAACCATGTTCAGAAAAAGTAAGTCTTATGGTGCCTGGACATACTTTACTATAGAAGTTGCTAAAATATCACATTCTGCGGTGGACACTGTGGAAACATGAACTGTGATAACCTGTAAATAAGGTGCAAAGCATACTCTGACTTTGGGGTCCACCCTGTGGTTGCATAGTACAAGAGAAGTGTTGCACTCCTATTTCTGGATGCCTGTGACCTCGTAAACACTGATTATAGCGCAATTCTTACCCAACTGATAAGAATATGGCTTAGATAAGTGTTTATGAGGTCAGGAGATGAGAAATAAGAGCTACACATGAGCTGTCAGATGATGGTGATGATTTTAGGGAAATGACGTCTTATGGTATCTGGACATACATTTCTATGGAAGTTGCTAAAAGATCCACATTTCGCAGTGGACACTGTAGAATGTCTTATGGTGTCTGGACATACTTTACTATGGAAGTTGCTAAAAGATCCACATTCCGCAGTGGACACTGTGGAAACATGAATTGTGAGTACGACAACCTGTAAAAAAGGTGCAAGGCATAGTCTGACGTTGGGGTCCACCCTGTGGTTGCATTGTACAAGGGAAGTGTTGCACCCCAATTTCTGGAAGCTCGTGACCTCATATAGAGCAATTCTTACCAAACTGATAAGAATATGGCTTAGATAAGTGTTTATAAGGTCAGGCTATGAGAGATAAGAGCTATACACGAGCTGTCAGATGATGGGATTCAAAGAAAACAGAAAATGAGAGCTTGCGAACAGACTTATTTTTAACCCCTGTATCTCAGAAATGTTTCAAGATTTTTAATAAAGAGAAATTGAAAAAAAATTATTCTAATGTTTTATTTCCTCTGTGGTTCTGATAGCAAACTGAACACTTACTGCCAGGCTTCCTTTGATCATTGGAGGTCACATAAAGAGTGTGATCACCTTTCTACGTAGATCCAATCCCTTTAGCAAACACCTATGTTCGAATAGCAGACTCCTCATAAAAATTCAAACCAGTAATATTAAATAATACAGTATATTATAGTTGCCAGCCATGAATTATCCTAAGTAATTGTCTGGTGACCACTTACCATTCCAGGAAGGTGTCATACATGATCAAATTATTCCTTGTCAGCTTCGAAATTGTGGGTGAGTGTCCAAAGAAAAAACTGCAGAAAAAACACAGTCTACATTGTACTATATGTAGCGAATTGTTGCCTTCGAGCTCTTATAGGCGGTCGATTGGACACGGCTACAGGTAGAATTACATGTGGTGATTGTGTGGCACTTTGGCTTTTCTTGCCATGTCATGCTTGTTAATAGCTCTACATGTATGGAGCAGATTCTTTTTAACATTGTGTACGTGAGTGTGCGTGAGTTTTACTGTTGTAAAAAACTGGAATAACTGAAAAATAATGACTTTGAAACTGAGCGGCCCTGTTACACCCAATGTATATACAATGACAGTACTGGAGCACTACGATCACGAGGGTAAAACTCTCATTCTTAGTAACCATTCTGTGTATGGGATATAAGAGTGCCAGGGGCTTCTGTAAATAAAGTTTAAAGGGAACCTGTCATCAACTTTATGCTGACCTCACTGAGGGACATGCTGATGTCAGCGGTGTGCCACTCATGAGCTAAAAGTAAGTGGCTGCTGAGAACCAGCCTCATAATCATTACAGCCCAGGCCTTGAGAAGAGTCAAATCTACTTGAGAAGAGTCATAGTTATTCAAAATCTCCTGCTCTCTCCCCGTCCATCTGCTGATGATTGTCAGTTCTCTCCTAGAGAGAAAGGGAGAAAACTAGGCAGAAGACAGTCAGTCATCAGCAGGTGGGCAGGAATTCATGAATAACCAGGACTCTTCTCAGGAGGTTGTGACTCTTTTCCAGGCCCAGTCTGCAATAATCGTGATGTTGGTTCTCGCCAACCATTTACTTTTAACTTATAAATGACAGACCGCTGAAATCAACTCTCCTGTCTCTACTTTATGCTGCTGTTAGTACAGGCAGCATAAAGTTGATGACAGGTTCCCTTTAAGGCTGAGTTCACATCACCGTTTAGCTTTCCGTTCTCCTGTTCTGTCAGAAAAAGAGAAGAAAAAAAAACAGGATTAGGGATGAGTGAACTTGTGCTTTCAAGTTCGGCGTACAAGGTTCGGATTCAGGTTATGGATTCCGCTATCACGGACTATAACTTATGGTCCGTGTTAGCGGAATCCATAACAGAATTTTTAGATAACCCGAACCTTGTTCGCCAAACTTGTAAACACAAGTTCTCTCAACACTAAACAGGATCCTGTGAAAAAAACTAATCCTGTTGCATCATTTGGCATCCGTTTGAGTCATTTCCGTCTGAGATTCATCTTTTTTGATAGAAAAAAGTACTGCATGCAGGACTTTTTTTTTCTGTCTAAAAAAAATCACCCTCAGATTGCTAAATGCATCTCCGTCTCGTCATTGTAGTGCTCCACTACAGTCATTATATATACGTTGGATGTAACAGGTCCGCTCAATTTCTGCAAAATCTTTTTTTTTTCTTCAATTATTATCGGGCTGGCCCACAGGGGTTCAGAATAATCCCCCGATGGGCCCCTGGGCAAAGTGGGCCCCTAGTCTCCCACCCCCTGCACAAGTGGCACATTACACATTAGACTTACTGCACTACATACATATATTCAAATGTACAGCCCCTCCACCAGCCTATGTTCATATAAAAAACTTGTTCAATTATTTATTATATTTGAATGTATCCGTACGGTGGGCCCCCAAAATAAATTTTACTGGTGGGCCCTAGGTACCCCAGTCCGACACTGTTCTGACGGATCAGAAGAATGGAAAGCTAAATGGTGATGGACTAATACTTGTATAATGAACCATTCCGTCACCTTCTAATATACTGTATGTTTCAGTAACCCAACACAATCTCTGCTTGCTGTCAGTTTATATGAGCAGTCTCATTTACATTCCGAAGCTAAAACCCAATACAGTGCTAATACTTATGCTGCTGTGTTGTGGAGAAAGACAGACAGAGGTAGCTCCTAGTCCTGGTATAGTATATCAGTGCATGCGCTCTACTTACAGAGATCTTAGGTGGCAGAGGAGCTGGTGGTCCCCCAGATAAAGGGTCCGGAGTGATTATGAGCTCTTCACCCCCTATTGCTACTCCATTAGAGGTGGGGATTTAACTACATGAAACATCTGCACCCATCAAACTTTCTTTCCAGAAGAACTGCAAGACATTGGTGTGTGCAGCGTAATATTTTCTCTCTGTCTACCCCCTTCTCGCTCCTTACCTGTCTCTGGGAGGACCAGGGATGTGGTCATACTTCATATGCTTGTAGTAGATGTATCCACAGTAAAGAAGGAAACAGAAGACAACCAGGATCAGGAGCAGAATAAGAGCCGCGGTCATAAAAGCCCACAGCCCCATTTCTTCTTCTTGTATCAGCACAGGTCAGAGGATGCAGCTTGTGACATCTACTGTGACACGAGGCAAGAAGCAGGCAGCATAAAAAGTCACAGCGTCCCTCCTCCAGGAGCACAAGGAGGCGCTTCTTACATACTTGGTCTAATGCTCCAGGCATGGAGAAAACCCCCTCAGGAACTCACTTTGTATGAGAGTCAAATACTATAGACTGGCACCTGCTGGAGGAAGATTCCACCAATTTACACAGTTCACTGCTCATCATAATTTCTCTTTTAACATTTGTAGTTGCAGCTGGTATTTTTACCACTCTGACCATCAGTGAGGAAATCACAGGGGAAGCTTCACAATATGTGTGTCACGGTCCCTCAGGTGACTGATGTCAGGAGATCAGAGAGACTGACTGAGCGTGGAGGAATCTAACAGCCTCCTTGATTTCTCTTGATTCAGTGTTGATAGGGTGTTGATAGGGTTAATGACCACTTCCATTCTCTCAGCTGTTGCTCAGTGGTCATCACTTCCTCCATTTATAGTCTGACCCCACCCTTCTGACTATGCGGTAGATATCTTCATTTGGGTTTGGCTGAGCTGGTGTGATGTGGTATCTGGTTTTCCTGTTCTTCCATCTCTACAGAAGTTAAGTGTCGCGTTTGTTTGTGTTTGTTTTATTCCCTGTTGTTTGTATTTGGGCCTGAGACAGAGACTTCCATTCGTCCATCTGGGGAGAAATGGGTTGTCTCTGGTCCTAACCTTTTCCAGGGCCTTATAGGGATATAAAGGCCTAGGTATCCTGCTTATGAATATTCCTACCTTCAAGGTCTATTCATATTGATAGGTAGTCACGGCCTGGATTAGAGTTGTCTAGGAGGTGACCTGTTTCTTCCCTAGTTTCCAGGCCCAGTTACTGTTCCTCTTCCCTCCTGTGTTCAGTGTGGAGTTCCCCCCCCCCCCCCACACACACACTGATCGTGACAATGTGGCTCCCCAAAAAATGTCTGCATTCCAGGATTTAATTTGAAAATGTATAGGACAGGAAAACTGGACGTAAATTATCTTAACTACAAGTGATGTAGGTGAGGGGCAGTAGTGGAGCAGAGAAGGGGCAAAGCAGACATGGGAGAGCGCAAAAAAGGAGCAGGGAGTAGTGAGGAGGCACAGGGGATTTCAAGACAGGTGGGCATAGACGGGATGGCACAGAAGGCTTAAATGTTACTACTGAAAAAAGAGAGCAGCGTAAACGGGTCAAGGAGAAGAGTCATGGGTGCTGGAGCACACTTATAAAGAAAGGGTAGATGGAGGGAAGGTGGGAGCACAATATATCTGTAGGATCTGTCGTGCTGGTGGTACTCTACTGTTGGGGTAAAGTATAATTTAGGAATACTCTACCCAGGATTTACTTCACATTCTTTTATATGAGTTGAAGAGAGAAACTACCTCTGCTAATTAGCCCGAACTGCTTTTATTCAAATCAAGACTGGCCTTTTCTATTTCAACTAACACAGTGCGAGCAAATCAGTTCATTTCATTCTGATGGGTTGTCGATGTGATATGAAGGGGCCGATGCCAGAAGAGGTGACAATCGGGCACTCTTCCAAGGTAAGTACAGCCCCAGGGCTCTTAATGCTAAGTTCATATGTGGCAGATCATTTTTATTGTAGAATTGGCTGCAAATCCATGTCAATTCCGCAAAGAATCCATGAAATCTGCTTGTGCTACACGCAGATGCTGTCACTGATTTAGTCGTGGATTCACAGCTGATCTCACTCCACTGCTTTGCAAAATATGAAGTCCATGGGAAGATCTGCAGCTTTTCTGCACAGGACTGAACATGCTCTGATCTTCATGCATAATTTTTCTATTGCATGAGGATGCGGCAAATTCTCAATCCAACCATTCCGCACTCAGCTTTACTGCTAAAGACATATGTGGATGGACACACGTGTAAACCTCAGGGCTACATTTATGATTTGGAGTTGTTAACAGGTTATAAATAAATCTTTTTGTGTTTATAAGTCATACACGTTACATACATTACCAAACCTACATTCAGTATTTCTTTAGACCTTAATCTGTACAATATTAACAACTTTCCTTATATAAAGTCGTAATACACTTTTATAGGCTCAAAAGTTAAAAACTATTTTTTTTTCCAGGCGGCGATTCTTTGCTCCCTATTTGACTTCTGATGTCTTCATTATTGATTACTTTATTATTATTTTCTGGATTTGTGCTCTGCTCGGGGTCTCAGTCTGCAGATCACACCATCCATAGGACGCAGGGTCCCGGAGTCCAAGATCCTGAAGTTCTGTCCTTCCACCAGCTCAAACTCAAATCTCTGCAGGAGCTTGGCCATGATGACCTTGGCCTCCATCTGTACAGAGAGAACACAGACATGACATGGGGCAGGTTGTCACATTTGTACATCACTAGATTATAAAATGCATTTCTTCCCAATGATAATGCTTTGGTGACCTCCGTTCTCTGAGAGTCTAGATGTGGAGTCTTCTCCATTTCTGGTACTTAGGATCTTGTCCTAACATAATGATATAAATCCCCAAATATTAGTTGTGTTGAGCTCCATGATATCATTCCCTCTTCCTGATACAGATCACCCAGAAAGGATTATTTTTTATAAAAATAAATAAATGGGTTAGAAGAGTTCTTAGCCCTCATGTTCTTGCTTGCCACTAGCTGTCATTGGAAAATTCCAAAGCAAAATCTGAAAAGAGCCCTGTATAGGTCAGCCATCGGTACTCCTGCTGAAGAAACTACCCAGCAGGCACACTTGCTCGGCTGTTGTCAGAAGTGCATGGAGCGTGCTTGGAATTTCACAACAGGTGCAGTGCTGGAGGTTGCCGATCCTGGTATAGGAGATTTCATATCTACAGGTGAAACTCGAAAAATTTGAATATTGTGCAAAGTTCATTTATTTCAGTAATGCAACTTAAAAGGTGAAACTAACATATGAGATAGACTCATTTTATGCAAAGTGAGATATTTCAAGCCGTTATTTGTTATAATTTGGATGATTATGGCTTACAGTTTATGAAACCCCAAAGTCCCAATTATGAGGTCCCCTTAGCTCAGGGGGTATGGATTAATTAGCTGATTAGAGTCTGACACTTTGAGCCTAGAATATTAAACCTTTTCACAAAATTCTAATTTTAAGCTGCATTAATGCAATTCCTTTTAATTTGCATTACTGAAATAAATGGACTTTTGCACAATATTCTAATTTTTCAAGTTCCACCTGTAGTGTATATGGGGTTTGTGTGCCCAGAACATTCTTTCATTCTTTGGTTGTGCCACTGTTACGTGTTATATTAACATAATTCAGTGTGAGAAACGAGTGACTTTTGTCATTTATTTTCTGCAACAAAAATTCTCCAATTGTGAGATATTCTCTTTAATTCATGGCAGAAAGAGGGGTTTTAAATATGGCATGAAGAGACCCAGTGTATTAAAGCTATAGTTTATATGGACCTGGATTACTGGCCCTTCCCGAGGGTTGAGCTGTGTGTGCACCGCTACTCTGCCTATGGACTACTCTCCATGGTGCTGGTGTTCACCTCTCAAGACCTGAGGATTAGCTGGACATACTTACCTATATCCTGGTTGTGTGTCCTCGTAGCCTCCAAGGTAGTTGTTGGTGCCATTTTTGTTTCCTACAGGCTGGATGGCTGGCCGGAGATCACCGCAGTGCTACCTGGCAACCCTTCTCTACCTGGAGGTAGTTTGTCGATCTGGCTATAAAACGAAGGGAGTTTACGCCCATTTTTTTTCAGGTCATGGAGCTCCATCTAGTGTAATTGTTGGATTACTGTACTGGTCTCCCTGCACTATCCTTGAAATGTGAACACCATCTTCCTACTTTGTAATCTCCAACTGGCCTACTTGTCTGCATGAGTCCAAAATGGTGAAATATGAGAATAGCGCTGCCAGAGACTCTAGCCATTCATCAAAGCCTCAACCGTCCAAAGTAGAACTAAATAAATTTGTCCGCAAACTTTCCTCCACAGACCCTACTACCATGTTTAAATCATCTCAAAATGGCACATCTCAGCCACAAGTTCCTACACCAGGAGGTTCCTCACTCCTGCTTTATACCCTCAATTAGATTCCTCCTCCCAGTGTTCCACCCTCTCACATAAACACTCTTTGCACTCCACAACTGGAGGATGCTTTTTCCCCTCCACAAGAGATTACAGTCATTTTTGTGGCCCCTAATTGGTCCTTTTCATCCCCAGTCCTTATCTTCAATACTGATCTGACTTTGACATCAGCACGCGTTTCTTCTCCGATCATTCGCCCATCAGTCTTCAATTTCACTTAACGGATTTCCCTTGTAGAGATCACTGCTAGGGAGTATACAAACGTATTCTTCGTTCCCCTTCCAATGTGCGCATAAGGTTAATTTCACAGAGTTTTTCTCCCTTAGGCTGAGTTCACACTTCAGTTATTCGGTCAGTTATTTCCATCAGTTATTGTGAGCCAAAACCAGTAGTGAAGCCTCCACAGACATAAGGTATAATGGAAAGATCTGCGCCTGTTCTGTGTTTTTGACGCACCCCTGGTTTTGGCTCACCATCACTGACCAAATAAGGGTGGGTTCACATCAGCGTTTTGGATTCCGTTTTTGTTTTCCGTTATAACGAAAAATAACGGCATCCATAAGACGGAAGTCAAAACGGAAGCCTTTAAGAGGCATTCCATTTTGATCAGTCATAATACAAGTCTATGGGAATCATAACGGATACGTCTGGTTCCCGTTATGCAGAATGGAAAAAAAAGTCCTGTCGACAGTTGCATACAATGCAGTAGTAAGCGGGGACAAAATAAAAGTCCCAATTGCTGCTATATATATATATATATATTTGTGGTCATGGCTACGGCCAAGAGGTATCCGAAGAACCCTAGGGAGAGAAACAACGGGAAGAACCTAACCCAGCTAGCCGTGTCTTAGCTGACCTGACTAAATGGCTTGTTGTGTGCCCTAAGCCATGATCGTGGGTAGGCCTATAAGTGGGCATACCCTGTGGAAATGAGAAGATAAGGGAGGGAGGGTGGGGCACCTGAAAACACACGCCTGGGAGTGAAGGTGTGGCTCGTATATGAAGAGCCTCCGCCCCTCCCACAAATGCAGGCTGACTAATCAGCCTTACCAACTTGTGGTCATGGCTACGGCCAAGAGGTATCCGAAGAACCCTAGGGAGAGAAACAACGGGAACAACCTAACCCAGCTAGGCGTGTCTTAGCTGACCTGACTAAATGGCTTGTTGTGTGCCCTAAGCCATGATCGTGGGTAGGCCTATAAGTGGGCAAAAACCAAGCCAAGTAGGGTAGACAAGGAATTTGAATGGCATGTGCAAACTAATCCCCAAGCCAACTGCAAGGCGTCAGGGATCTAGAGTGAAAATTCGGAGTATATGAGGCAAGACCAGTAGGAGACCTACAACCCATCTTGTGGATGACAAGGCCAGAGACATGATGCTCAATATTGCGGATACTGTCCCAAAGCGGAATGGAGGACCGGGAATACGTTGTGAAATGGATCATAAAAACCAACTGAAACTTGTAAAGTTTAGTTCTAGTGCGAGTACTGGCAATGTCCTAGCCCCAGGAGATCATGGGACCGAAACCTAACTGCCTAGACTATGCAGGAATGAGGGCCAAAAGAACCATGTAGATAGGAAGAGAATCCTTGAATAGTTCCCCAGACAGCAGCTAACTGCTAGCCGTGGTCCGCGCGTTGTTCTACTGTGTGCCCCTGATAATTGTTTTTACGCTTGAGACGTGAAGACCGACCTACTATCTGAAAATGAATTCCTGGTCGTGGTAAAAAGGCAAAGACTTTGCGCGGGGACCTGGTTGACAAGATATGATCGACTACGATCAGAGACTGAAATGTTAGAGGGAATTGCCCTACTTGTTCTTCCTCTGGCAGGACCTGAACGAAAGCATGAACAATTAAAGAAAGACGAAATATCTGCGTAAGACATGACAATTATGCTGTAGGGCGAACCGGACCAGTTTGCGGTCAAAACATAAAGTTAGCAATCAACATGGATTATTAGGAAATTAGGGAAGCAGGTATGTATGCGATACATAGGGGCCAAATCAGCCCAGATGCACATATGGACAACCAACCAGGCAATCAGCCCAGCAGGACTGAAAACAGTCATCGGGCCCCCGAAGCCATGGGGCCGAAGCTGTCATCGGGCCCCCGAAGCCATGGGGCCGAAGCTGTCATCGGGCCCCCGAAGCCATGGGGCCGAAGCTGTCATCGGGCCCCCGAAGCCATGGGGCCGAAGCTGTCATCGGGCCCCCGAAGCCATGGGGCCGAAGCTGTCATCGGGCCCCCGAAGCCATGGGGCCGAAGCTGTCATCGGGCCCCCGAAGCCATGGGGCCGAAGCTGTCATCGGGCCCCCGAAGCCATGGGGCCGAAGCTGTCATCGGGCCCCCGAAGCCATGGGGCCGAAGCTGTCATCGGGCCCCCGAAGCCATGGGGCCGAAGCTGTCATCGGGCCCCCGAAGCCATGGGGCCGAAGCTGTCATCGGGCCCCCGAAGCCATGGGGCCGAAGCTGTCATCGGGCCCCCGAAGCCATGGGGCCGAAGCTGTCATCGGGCCCCCGATGAATAACATGCAAGGCGAAATATAGTTAGGAACGAGACCTGACCGACGTGGAAGGTGACCCCAATATGAGTTCAACTGCATGACCTGAAAAGACGAAGGGAAACGTGACAGAAAATGGAGATAATAACGGACATTAACTAAAATTAAACCTGAATAACATAAGCTGGCAAGCAGGTAAAGATATGTCATTCAAAAGCATAGCTGCACAGGTGGACTGACAACCGTTGGTCGGACCCCTGAAGCCATGGGGCCGAAGCAACCACCAGGGGCCCATGGGGCCAGGATGCGAACCTTAGAATTAAGGACGGCTGGGGAAAAGATTGGGGCTTAACCCAACGGGTTTAGTAATCAACCGGGACTCGATAACCTAGAAAGACAGACATGGGGTAAAGCTTCTTAATGAAATGAGGCTGAAATGAACCGCAAGTACCAATCAGTAAAATATAAATGAACAAAAGAAAACTTCTGAAAGGTGTGCCATGGAAAATAGTATCAGATGGCCGTATGACCTACCAATGTCGATGACAATTGTGAAATCCTCTAAGCCAAGAGCCATGCGTGAGAGTCCCCCTATGGCGGGAGCCATGCGTGAGAGTCCCCCTATGGCGGGAGCCATGCGTGAGAGTGAGTCCCCCTATGGCGGGAGCCATGCGTGAGAGTGAGTCCCCCTATGGCGGGAGCCATGCGTGAGAGTGAGTCCCCCTATGGCGGGAGCCATGCGTGAGAGTGAGTCCCCCTATGGCGGGAGCCATGCGTGAGAGTGAGTCCCCCTATGGCGGGAGCCATGCGTGAGAGTGAGTCCCCCTATGGCGGGAGCCATGCGTGAGAGTGAGTCCCCCTATGGCGGGAGCCATGCGTGAGAGTGAGTCCCCCTATGGCGGGAGCCATGCGTGAGAGTGAGTCCCCCTATGGCGGGAGCCATGCGTGAGAGTGAGTCCCCCTATGGCGGGAGCCATGCGTGAGAGTGAGTCCCCCTATGGCGGGAGCCATGCGTGAGAGTGAGTCCCCCTATGGCGGGAGCCATGCGTGAGAGTGAGTCCCCCTATGGCGGGAGCCATGCGTGAGAGTGAGTCCCCCTATGGCGGGAGCCATGCGTGAGAGTGAGTCCCCCTATGGCGGGAGCCATGCGTGAGAGCCTCTTATGGCGGAACAAGTATCAGATGACCATGCGAACTACGAATGACGATGCCAGTCGTGAGGTCCTATAAGCGAAGAGCCACTCGTGCGAGCCTCTTTTGAATTTTTTTTTTTTTTTTTTTTAATAAACCACTTATGCAGCACCAGAATGCCTGGGGACTCGCATAACCATGACCCCCTCCAACAGCAAACCTGGAACACTAATCAGCCTACAACCATGTCATACCCCTAACAAACAAAACATGAAAAAACGGTCATGGGGCCCCCGGAGCCATGAGGCCGGATCAGTCATAGGGCCCCCGAAGACAGAGGGATGACGTTGCAGTGACGATAAGTAATTAAAACGTAAGCCGGACCTGATGGCATATGAAGCGACTTGAATGATTGGATTGGCTAGAAGGTGGCCAAAGGAAGATGACTGCCAACAGGCGTTAAAAATATAGACATTAGTAATCCGAAGCACGTGCATACATAAAACACTAACCACCGCGAACCATAAAGGTAAACATGAAATTGAAACAGAGATGGGAGAAAAAACAAGAGCCTGAGGCATTGCAAGTTCGCTAAGAGAAGTCTCTTATCATGACAAACAAATAAACAGCTTGTGAAAACATAGCAGGAAACTTACTGGCCCACTGACCTCTGCTGAGGAGCTGTTTGGTGAACTGGGACAGGAGACCAAGCTGAGTGAATACGAACCAGAAGTAAAAGGAGACCAGTCTGAGTGAATATGAACCAGGATTAAAACAGAAAGTAGGCCTATGGAATGTAACAGACCACTGAGGAAGGGAACGTAAGCCTGAAAAGAACGCAGTTATGTTTGTCGGGAGAGCGGTACCAGAGCGGTGGGTGCAGACTGCCCCAGTGGGATTTGAGCAAAACAATGACGTAGCAATGAACAGGAGAATGCAGCTTTGAGTGTGAGCAGAGTACAACATATGATGTAACAACAAATGGGTAAATGCAACTTTGGATGTGAGTGGTACCTAAAAAACATGGTATGGGCGCAGCTCTGAGTATGGGTAGCGCATGAAAAGCATGGTATAAAGCAGACGTATAAATGCAACCTGAAAGTGAGCAGAGTATTGACGTGATGCGAAAGCAGACACGTGGACGCAGCTCTAGTAGTGAAAGGAGTATAGGACAAGATGTGAAAGCAGACATGCGGACGCAGCTTTGGATGTGAACAGAAAATTAACTTGATGTGACAGCAGACATGGAAAGCGGCTTTGGTGGGGTATACGACCTGGTGTAGCAGTAGAAGTGTGAACACAACTTTGGGTATAAGCAGAGCATGAAATTTGGTATAAACGCAGCTCTGGTTGTGAGTGGAGCAAGGTGGGAACACCAGGGTGGTGCGTCCAGAGCATGAAAACGGAGTAACAGTAGCAGCTATGGCTGTAAGCCGAGTATACAACATGTAATAACAGGCGTGTAATACGGATCCGGCTGTCGGCTGGGGACGGAATGAGATGTAACAGACAACAGGTGAACGCAGCTTGAATGGGAGACCAATCTGAGTGAATACGAACCAAGAGTAGGAAAGTGCTGGACAGTAAGGACGTGCGGATGCAGCATAAGACATGAAATAAAAGCCGAAAGTGTAAATGCCGCTCAGGATAACAGCAGAGCATGAAAGTGCGGCAGGGTTTTTAAGTACATGGAGCAGTGAAATACATGAAGTCTAAAGATGGTGGTAGCGGGGGAGGGGGGGGGAGACACATGGCAAGAAACAGCTACAGCAAGAGGCCTAAACAATAACAGCTGCGTCCGATCTCCAAACGTGACGTCACGTGCAGCCCGGGTAACTCTTTTTACAGCAAACCAGCTGAAGTAACTTTACATACGAGACGAACGAAGCAAAGTGAAACTTGTAAGATTTAAAGCAGGGATGCTCAACCTGCGGCCCTCCAGCTGTTGTAAAACTACAACTCCCATCATTCCCTGACAGCCTACAGCTGTCATCCTACAGAAGGGCATGATGGGAGTTGTAGTTTTACAACAGTTGGAGGGCCGCAGGTTGAGCATCCCTGATTTAAAGGAACTAACTCCTATTACCAACAAACAAAGTTGAAAAGAAATAGAAGTATTTAGGCCCAACGAGCAAACCTGAGGTAGCAGATTCTGAGGCAAAGACGGTTCCGACCGGCCAGGAGAGACGGCCTCGGCCCAACCTACTTACATAGTATGGCGCGTGCATACCATGGTAGCAGAGAGCAAAATAACAAGCTCCATGCTGCAAAGAAAGACTCCGACCACCAGAGAAGCTAGTCTGCTAATGACACCCAGCAGCAGCTGTGCACCTGAGAACACACGCCTGGGAGTGAGGGTGTGGCTCGTATATGAAGAGCCTCCGCCCCTCCCACAAATGCAGGCTGACTAATCAGCCTTACCAACATAGATATATATATATATATATATATATATATATATATACATATATACACATAACTCATATCACAACAGGCTTTTCCTTTTTCAAATATGGTCTGATGTCCTCATCTTATTTTAGTAGTTGTTAAACTCTCAGACATTGCTGTACGCTTATTATTAGGTTTCTACCCTGAATTGGATTTCTTTTCCATCCATTGACTGCTTGCGGTAGCCTTGCTATTCCTGCTGTACTAATCTTCTTGTCTTATATGCAGTTCATGTATTACTGCTGTATTTGCAGAATATTAAAAACAGAGTTTAAAAAAGAAAAAAAGAGATTATCATGTAGTATATCAGGGGCGTAGCGAGAGGGGGCCGCAGGGGCATGTGCCTCGGGCGCGGAGGCTAGGGGGGTGCACCGACGGGCAATGCTGAATTTCTGTCCCGGGTGCAGGAAAGCCTAGCTACACTTCTGACTATATTATGTCTGATCTTCCTTTTTGTAAACAACCTAAGCAAAACCCCTTTGATTATTCCTTATGTTGCACTTACCTGAGCAAATACTTGCCCAATACATGATCGTGGTCCAAGAGAAAATGGAAAGTAGGCATAGCTAGGCCTGTATGTATGAAAGAAATAGTGATATAGTCACAGGATTATATGACAGTGTGGATTATATTACGGTATGTATTATATAACAGTATAGACGCTGCACTTACTTGGGAGCATCAGGGTGAAATCTGTCAGGATTGAAGACCAAGGGATCTTGATAATATTTCTCCATCCGACCCATGATGTAAGAATTTAACTGCAGGTAGAAGAAATCGTGGACATTATGAGAAGTCCTAATACTTTGTATAAAGTCAGCTGCTCTTTCTATTTCCTGAGCTTCGATATTTGGAATCATTTTTATAAATTTTGCACAATTAGCATTTTTTTTTTTTTTTGTCAATGAGATTAATAGTTCTACTTTATCTATGTGACCCCTCCACCACAACTACCAGAAAGGCATGAAGAACTATATTGTGATCTGTTAGATCCCCAGCAGAATTAGGGAAACCTTGTCACTCCTTGATGATGTCATGTCAGTCCACCACCTACCATAAGAGTTGCTCCAGGAGGAATCCTCACCCCTTCGATGACCATTTCTTTCCCTAGGGCTCTTGATGTCCCTGGGGCTATTGGGTACAACCTCAAGGTTTCCTTTAAGACCTGTAGGAAAAAGAAAATTCAGTTTTGTTTGAAATATATAAAGTAGGTTTGGTCTTCATTCTTGTTAGCGAGAACTCAAGACAGCAGTTACATGCTGGACAAAACTCAGTCAGGCAACTCGAAGGCCCAAGGCTGAGGGTGTATGTATAAAGGGGAGTCTGGAGAGATCACTGTTGGATGAGCGAGCCAGGAAATTGTGGATTGTGTCCCAAGGAAACTAGATGGCACTTTGTGTAGAGCAGCCATAAATCTATTGTTAGCAGGACCTGGGACAGATATTGTAGTTTTCCAAGATCTTCATATTCAATGTCTCTTTTGGAGCCAAGAACTTCATCCACTTCAGTCTGGACTCTGAGGAATGAGGAATATTATCACAATGGCTACTAATATAATGGTAGAAATATAAGGGACTGGGTTAATAAATGAAGTTGTTTTACCTTGTCAGGATCTCCGAGTTTCGTGCTAATTCCATCACAGCGAAGGATAACTGGTTGGCCGTTGTTTCCTGACCTGAAACCATTTGCAGATAGATATAAGAGAGGGACAGACAGACAGACGCAGGCAGACAGACTGACAGAGATAGATTACTAACCTGCAGCAAAGAATGTGACAAAATTATCTATTAAATCCTCTAGACTGCAGCCGTCTTCTATCTCTGGAAACGAAAATGGAAAGAGATGATGAGACTCTAGAAAAAATTCACATTGGATGTATGTCGGCCAAACCCAAGACCATCCGGCCATCTAGTGTGAATGGGGCTACCAGATTTCAACAGCCCCCCACATGTGCACACAGAACAGAGTCACGAATGAATGTGTATAAGGGGATCTGGAATAAGAACTGTCGGCTGAACGCTTGTGTCTTGCCCGCCTTTCTTTTTATAGTTGTCTATCAAGTTGGAGCAGCATCGCTGTATTCTGAGGCTCCCGACAGATGGAGTCGCCTGCATCATCAGTAAGAACCGAATTTCTGCACAACCATCTTCATACAGTGCAAAAAGAAAGAAATAAAGAATGCAGAAATACCACGTGTATTCATGCTGAGCACCACCGTTACTCACATTTAACTAGTGCAGCACCAAATTAAATTCCACACCGACAGCAGTGTCAACCATACTCTCTACATTTTACCATCTTCATATAGTGGACATACCGGCTCCTTTAAGGATCTGTGTGAGGATATCCATAGGAATGTCTTCTCCATCCTGAATCGCCTTCCATCTTTGTAAAATACATTCTCGTCCGGTTTCCCTGAGGAGTTTGACACTCTCTTTGACTTCTCTGATAAAGGCCTGCTTTCCTGGCATATACTATGAAAAGTACAAGTAACTAAGCGTGCGGCCTGCACAATGTATCGTCAGCTGGAGTATGGTTATATCTGTTCATCATATACCTGCAGTAAAGGATTCCGTGTCTCAACCATTCCTCTCATTACATTTGTGATGGCTCTGGTGAATGGCGTCTGATCATCGTGAAGGGAGTTCAGCTCCATCCCAAAAGCAACCTGGTCAATGCAATAATAATCAATCATATTAAACATTTCCAAACATCCAAGTAACTGTAATTCACAATAGTGTATAATGAAAGGGTCAATGCACGTGGTGCCTGTAGGGTGCACTGCCTATTACCTTGGCTATGACGTCCAGTGTGACCCTACTCAGCAAATCGTGCATCCCGACCTGACATTTTCCATCTGCATTATCTCCCAGTATGTCCATCAGGTCTTCTGCTGTTTCATTGAACGTTCCCATTAATCCGATCAGATAGCTGCAAAATAGAGGAACATCATTGAATTCTGAAGTCTTTGAAACTTTAGACCCTCATGAGTTACTTAAGGGGAATGTGTCACCTATATTTTATTCTTTGGGGATGACTGGAGATGACTTTGTTGACTTCTACGAGAGAATGTTGTGGACACGCTCTGTGACCTGTACATTGTGCAGGGAGGGAGAGGAGGTGAGCTGTGACATCCCCTACTATGAATGATGGATCCTGTGTTATCTGTATAGAGGTGTCACCTGTCATATTAATCCTGACTGTGATGATAATAAGATAACTGATCTTTACAGAATAGGAAGGGTACGACTATTCTGATGCTCAGTGTGAAAATGGCAGGATTGCAGGATTTTTTTAAATGTATACTATAAATAATGTCATGGAAAATAAAAAATAACTACCAAAAAAAGAACCAATTTTCATCAATGATGGAGGTCCTCGATTAGGGGCCTTTATTTTCCAGAGTGAAAAATGGCTACAAAAAACATCTCTCGCAGTGAACACTTGCTGATGGTTTCCTGACAAATCACAGCTGATTACTGCCAGACCCAGCAGTAGAATGCCCTTTGAGGGTCCCTTGCAACAGTAATTGTCCAAAAAGTACAAGCCCTTTAAATAATCAAGCACCACACAATCTTTGTTGCGGGGTATTAGAAGTTATCTTAGCTTTTCAAAATGTCTTGCCAATAGTACAAATGCTTAACCCTCTGCCATATATATATATACAGTCATATTTTTATCTGTCCTTTCTTCTCCCTATCCTGGTCCTCCACAATTATACAGGACCCTGCACCATCTTGTGATTTCCTGTTTTGTATTACACATAGGATAGCCATGCTACAGAGAATAATGATTAGTTACACAAAGCTTCCTACGTTCTGCTGAATGCTGGATCCATCCTCCTCCTCTGTTTGTGCCAGTGGTCATAGTCTCGATCTGTCAATAAACCCTTCCCCAGGAACCTGTAAAAGAAATAAAAATAGCAAAAAAAAAAAAAACTTGTACCAAATACTATGACAATTCAGAAATAAATGGTAAAGTCAATTTACAGCCATATACATATCATATACAATGTATTTGGAAAGTCTCAGATTCTTTCACTTTCCTTACATTTTGTTCTCTTGCTCCTTGTGCCATAAGTTTCCCCATCATTCTGTCCTCAGTCCACCATAATGTGAAACCGAGAACAGAATTTTAGAAATTTTTACAAATTTATTGAAAAGGAAAAATTTTAATCTTGTATTGACATAAGTAATCAATCCTTTATTCTGTACATAAGTCTTCAGCCTCTTTACTTAGTACATAAGTCTTCAGTCCCTTTACTCGGAACTTAGTTGAAGCCCCTTTGGCAGTGATTGCAGCCTCCAGTCTTCTTGAAGATGATGCCACAAGGTCTTCAGACCTGGATTTGGGGATTGTTTGCCATTCCTCTCTTTAGATCCTCTCATGCTCTGTCAGGGTGGATGGGGACGTCGGTGGACAGCCATTTTCAGGTCTCTCCCGAGATGTTCCATTGGGTTCAGGGCTCTGGCTGGGCCAATCAAGGACATTCACAGAGTTGTCCCTAAGCCACTCTTTTGCTGTCCTGGCCGTGTGTCATTGTCTTCTTGGAAGGTGAACCTTCGGCCCAGTCTGAGGTCCAGAGCTCTGGATCAGGTTTTCATTAAGAATATCTCTGTACTTTGCTTTCCCTCCACACTGAGTAGTCTCCCTGTGCCCCCAGCATGATGCTTCCACCGCCATGCTTCACTGTAGGGATGGTATTGGGCAAGTGATGAGTAACACCTGGTTTCCTCTAGACATGATGCTGCCACCGCCATGCTTCACTGTAGGCAGGGCCGATTTTAGACAAAATTTGGCCCTGAGCGAAATTAAAAGCGGGACCCCAAATTCTGAAGTACTGTATCAACAGTCACATTTATTCACTTGACGCAAGGGGAGAAGTCACCACCATGGCCCACGATTGGTTGCCAGCAGCGACAAAATGGATGATGACATCCAGGCACCTGAACAGAGGTCGGAGAGCACCGGAGCAGAGAGCCAGTGTCAGAAAGCAGGTAAGGCCCAGTTCACACTTCAGTTGTTTGGTCAGTTATTTCCATCAGTTATTCTGAGCCCAAACCAGTAGTGAAGGCTACTCAGAGATAAGGTATAATGGAAGGATTTCCTCCTGTTCTGTGTTTTTGACCTGCAATTGGTTTTGGCTCAAAATAATTGATGGAAATAACTGAAGTGTGAACTCAGCCTAAGGGCTCATGTAAACAACCGTTGCTTATCTGCAATATGCGGGCACCGACCGCGTGCTCCCCCCATCACGGATACGGATCCATTTACTTGAATGGGTCCGCAATTCAAAAGGAGTAGTGTGGAACGGAGGCACGAAAGCCCACGGAGGCACTGTGGAGTACTTCCATGGGGTTTCACTTCGTGCCTCTGCACCACAAAAAAATAGAACATGTTCAAGTCGAATGGGTCTATTTCCGTCTGCGGCCATCACACGGATGGTGTCCGTGCATTGGGGACCGCAAATTGCAGTCCCCAATGTACGGAACGGTCGACACATGTTTGTGTGCATGAGCCCTAAGTGTGCTTCCCTTAGCAAGTTTGCCAGGAGACTTGCCTAACTCTCTTAATTAATCAGAAAACACCTGAAAATAGTCACCATAGTTACCAGTGCTCTGTATATAGAGACAGCAGGGACATGGAGATAATGTGTTCTCTGCGTTCAAAGTAAAAAAGTAAATAACAAGTAGAAAGAAATATGAAAAAAATAAATAAAATGCAAGTAAAAATGATCAAAGTGGATTTATTTATTTACCCAAACGCTCAATGGCATTGAGGGTTGGGTGAATAAAAGAATCCACTTGTTTCACTGTATGCTGCCTTTCTTCCATAATGATAGATAGATACAAAAATGAAAAAATAAAGAGCAGCACACAGAAACCAGCAGGTGCAATCCCTTCACAGACCGGCGACCAAGGTCCACTTGAATATATTAAAGAGGTTTCCAAGTTATATTTATTGATGACCTATCCTCAGGATAGGTCATCAATATCAGATCGACTGGGGTCCGACACCCAGCACCCCCGCCAATCAGCTGTTTGAAGAGAAGGCACGCGCCGTGCCAGCGCTGCCACCTCTTCATTGTTTACCTGCTCGCCGTTGCATCTGCAGCGGTGAGCAGGTGTAATTACACCCAAGCCTTCCCATTCATTTCAATGGTACGGATTGCTTCTATACACTTGTAGAAACTTTAAGTATGGCTGTCCTATCTCCACCACGTGTTCTAAAATCCAAAACCGTAGATCTCTTTTTAAGTGTTTAGCCTCCGTAAATGTTTTGACACAGGTAAGTCCAACTTTTGCTTCCTAATGGAGTATCTATGTTAGTTTAGCCGGGTATTTTACATCCCAAATGGTCTCCCCAATATATAATAGGTTACAAGGACAAGTAAGTAAGTACACTACAAACGTAGAGTCACATGTTAAGGACTGGTGGATTTTTAGCATTTTACCAGAGGAGGAATTCATAAAAGAGTTTCCCCGCAACATCAAAGAGCAATTCACACAGTTGTGCCACGGATAACAGCCCTTGCGAGTTTAACCAAAATACGTGCCACAACTTACTTTAGAAGAGCCGACATCTGATTTAACCAGTCTAGCCCTTAAATTACAGTTTCTACGATAGAAACAGAGAGGAGGGGTCTTAAATTCCTCTATGTTCTCAAAATTACTGGTTAAAATCTTCCAGTGTTTTCTCAAAATAGGTGAAATTTGTGGACTTTCTACACTATAAGCTGACACAAATGGAATTCTTGGGAGAGGATCTCTGACTTTAGTTGGATGTTTTTTATCCTTACTCTTATCTACAGCTTTAATTTTGGATACACATTTTGATATCAGTTTTGTGTGGTAACCCCTGTAGCGAAATTTATTGCCCATTTCTGATAATCTAGTGTCCAAAAGGGATTCATTCTTAACCAAAAGTGTTTATATTTTTTCTCAGTGTTAAGGAACAAGAATAAACCAATGCAGATGAATAGAACTGTAAAGAAGGCAATAAATGACAAAAAGAAAGCATTTAAATCACTAAAACAGGAGGGTAGTGAGGAATCACTGAAAAACTATAAGGAAAAAAATAGAATATGTGAAAAACTAATAAAAGCGGCCAAACTAGAGACCGAGAGATTAATTGCCAAAGAGAGCTAACTAACCCTAAAATGTTCTTCAATTATATAAATGGTAAAAAGTATAAATCTGAAGGTGTCAGTCCTCTACAGAGCAATGAGGGGGGAGTTGCAGAGAGCGACAAGGAGAAAGCAAAGCTATTAAATATTTTTTCTCCACTGTATTCACTGAGGAAAATAAACTGTCAGATGAAATGCAGAATGTAAAAGTAAATTCCCCATTAAAAGTGTCCTGTCTGACCCAGGAAGAAGTACAACAGCGACTTAAAAATATTAAAATAGACAAATTGCCAGGGCCAGATGGCATACACCCGCGTATCCTAACATATAATGGGGTGCATTTTCTCCTTTAACCCTTTGTGAAAGTGAAAAATTGGGGTCTGCTAGTAATTTTTCATTTTCAGAAATGTGTGCTTTGAAATACTTTAACAAGTGTTTCTGCCTTCTGTGAGACACCTGTTTGCTGAAAAGTACCCTTTCCGCCACTTAAAATGTTCGAACGGGGTGCTATTTCCAAAATGGGGTCATTTCTTGGGGGTTTTAATTTCTGGGGACCTTAGGAATCTGTTAAATGCGACATGGCACCTAAAATCTATGTCTGCAAATTCAGGCCTTTCAGCAAAATCCATATTTTGCTGTTTGCCTGCTATGCGCCCATAAAGCAGGCTACAAGCACATATGGGGTGTTTCCTGAATGGGGAGAAACTAGGGAACACATAATGGGGTGCATTTTCTCCTTTAACCCCTTGTAAAAGTGAAAAATTGGGGTCTGCTAGTATTTTATCATTTTCACAAATGTGTGCTTTGAAATCCTTTAACAAGTGTTTTTGCCTTCTGTGAGACACCTGTCTGCTGAAAAGTACCCTCTCCACCACTTAAAATGTTGGTACGGGGGTTCTCTATCCAAAATGTGGTCACTTCTTGGGGGTTTTAATTTCTGGGGACCTCAGGAAATTTTTTAATGCCACATGGCAAATCCATGTCTGTTTATTCAAGCCTGCAAAAAACATATTTTGTACTTTGCCTCTAGAGCCCTGCTGTGCGCCTATACAGCAGGATACAAGCACATATGTGTTACTCCTGAATGGGGAGAAAATGGGGTACACATACTGGGGTGCATTTTCTCCTTTAACCCCTTGTGAAAAAAAATTGGGGTCCATATTTTGCAGTTTGACTCTAGAGCCCTGCTGTGCGCTCATACATCATTTTGTGAGCACATACGGGGTGTTCCTGTATTCGGGGGGAAATGGGGAACAAAATGTGGGGTGCATTTTGTCCTGTTACCCCTTGTGAAAGTGAAAAATGTTGGTGTAAACATTTAATTTTTCCTTTTCACAGCCAAGTGTTTCCTAATTCTGTGAAACACCTGATGGGCCAAAGTGCTCAATACACCTCTTGAAATATTGCTTGAGGGGTGTAGTTTACGGAATGAGGTCACTTTTTGGGGGTTTCCACTGTAGGTCCACCTCAGGGTGTCTTTATATGCGACATAGCTCCCAATTACCATTCCAGCTAAATCCGCTCTCCAAAAGCCATATGATGCTCCTTCCACTCAGAAGCCTGCTGTGCGCCCATACATCAGTTTTGGAGCACACATGGGAAGTTTCTGTAAACTCCAGATTTAGGGTAATAGATTTTGAGTTTTGTTTGGCTGTTAACTCTTGATGTGTTGCAGAAAAAATAGATACAAATTTAAAATCTGCTAAAAAAAGAGAAATTTTGAAATTTCATTCCCATTTTCCTTTAATTTTCCTGGGGCACCTAAAGGGTTAACAATGTTTCTAAAATCAGTTTTGAATAGCTTAAGGGGTGTAGATTTATTGGTGGTTTCTAATATGGAAGCCCCAGAAAGTGACTTCATAACTGAACTGGTCCTGAAAAAGTTGGGTTTCGGAAATGTTCTAAAAAATTTAAAGATTTGCTTCTAAACTTCTAATGTCCCAACAAAAATAAAATGTCATTTTCAAAATGATCCAAACATGAAGTAAACATATGGGGAATGTAAAGTAATAACTATTTTTTGGGGGTATTACTATCTATTATAAAAGTAGAGAAATTGAAATTTGGAAATTAGCAAATTTTTCAAAATTTTTGGTAACTTTGGTATTTTTTTTCAAATAAAAATGAAATATTTGGACTAAATTTTGCAATTGTCATGAAGTACAATATGTGACGAGAAAACAATCTCAGAATGGCCTGGATAAGTAAAAGCGTTTTTAAAGTTATTACCACATAAAGTGACACATGTCAGATTTGCAAAATTAGCCTGTGTCCAGAAGGTGAAAAATGGCTGTGCCCTGAAGGGGTTAATGGATGATCAATCAAGTGGAACATTTTATCTAGAACAGACGGTGCTGGATCTCTGTTTGCTGTCATAAGTATAAAACTTGTTGCAAAGGTGAGCATCCCCTTTAAGCCATTGTTACCTTGCTCCAAACAAAGTTTTAACACGTTCATAGTCATTATCTTTGGTGTATTTTGGTGACATCAAGAATTCCTGTGAAAAAACAAACAAAATTCAATTATAAGAAGAAGAAAAATAACAAGTCAGATCTGTTCTGTCTGATGATTCTCTATCATGAGGATCAGGCCCTGCTAGTCATAAAGGGGGCAGCAGTAAAACATGCTTGAAGAGCACTGGTGCAGAGAGAACTAGCTGTGTATATAGTTATGTATTGTAACACTGTGTACAGTAAAGTGCTGGGAGTTGTAGTTTCACCACAGCTGGCGTGTCGGAGGTTAGCCATCACTCGCCTAGGCTGAGGAGTTCCCAGGCGTGGCTACTGGAGAACAAACAGAGGCCTCAGGCTGTCCAAAGCTTGATCCTCCTGAGCCTGACATGCTGAAAGTCTCTGTAATGTTAGTGCCCAAATGGACAGGTGTTTCTTTAATGTTTGGTTATACTTTACAGCTTCACTGAAGTGATGGCTAACTCGGATGTCCCGTATTGTGCTGGATAAAAAATAAACATTGTTTGGATTTTTAACCCCCGGAGTCTGAGAGTCCGTTATTCCCGACCCCACCACAAATACATAAATCCACAACAGTAGATATTTGTGCATATGTATGCATTCAGAGATAGTATTGCCTTGTTAATTGCAGACTTTGATATACTCTATATGAAGCAGATCAATGTGCAGGGCAATGGAGTTACCTGTCTGTGAATGTAGACCAGTAGAACACAAGAATATAGGGGAATCTAACTATATAGATATACTGTATGGTTACTTGCCTTAACCCCTTCTGGACTGACAACAATGACAAATGTACTGTGTAACGAATTAAAGCGTACCACTGGACCGTACTTCTCAACCCTAGAAAATAAATAGTATTGTGACAATACAGAAACCTGTGCGGATTCATGTGATGACCTAACACTAGCAGCAGATTCAGATACCCCCTTTTACATGACGCTGGCCCAGAAATCAGCAGATTGCTGCAGTTCTGGCCTCTCAGAACAGGGACATGGCGGCTGGCTTCAGATTCGGCTGTAACATTACCTGCCGGCCAGCTGCCCAGTTTAGGAAGCCCATGTTCAATACTCCTATTAAGTAATTTTGAGTTAATAGAGGGGTCCTGTTCAGGGGCAGTTACAAAGAGCGCCTTTCGCTCAGGAGGACCTGTCCTGTATTACACAGATGCCCATAGACCCTACAGGAAAACTTCTGATGGGCTAATACCCAGGGGCAAGCCCTCCTCACTGCCACTGACCAGGTACATAGCAATCTGACATTCTCTGGGAGCATCAGGTACTTGTGTACCTACCTGGTGGCCACGTGCCCTCCTAAATTCAATTGCACATCTGTCCTCAGGTTTTATTAGTACTATTTTGGGGTGCATACTGTATGACTTTTTGATTGCTTGGTATTATACTTTTTGAGAAGTAGGGTGACAAAAAAATGCTTTTTTGGCACAGGTTTTATAAAAAAAAAAATTAACGGTGTTTATGTGATGGGGTAGATTATGTGATATATTTAAAGAGCCGGTCGTTACGCCTAATATATGTGTTTTTGTTTTCTTTTCTATGTTTTATTATAAAATCTGGGGAAAGGGGCGTTTTCTTTTTTTTAATTATTAAAAACACATTTTTTTACTTTTTGTTTAACTTTATTTCTGTCCCACTCTCGGACTTCAACTTTTGGGGGTCTCCACAAAACATCTGAACCAATAAATGATAAATGATAGTAGCCAGTGATGACTGGTGACCACTTACCATTCCAGGAAAGTGTCATATATAATCATATTATCCTTCATCAGCTTCATTATTGTTGGTGAGTGTCCAAAGAGGAAACTGCAGAATAAACACAATCTACATTGTATCGAATCTCATGAATTGTTACCTTGGAGCAGTTATAGGGGTCAATTGGACACGGCTACAGGTAGAATTACATGTGGTGATTTTGTGGCACTTTTGCTTTTCGTGACATGCCATGCTCTAAATGTATGGAGCAGATGAAGGACGTTGTGTAATGCTTCTTCTTCTTAACATTGTGTGCGGCGGACGGTGAGAGTCGCTGCAACCAGGAGGACGAGTTTTACTGTTCAGGGGATGACACCCTAATATACATAGAATGACAGTACTGGAGCACAAAGATCATGAAACTGAGACATATCGAGCAATCTGAAGGTGAAGCTTATATTCTTAGTGGCCATTCTGTGTAAGGCTCTTTCACACCTGCGTTCTTTTCTTCCGGCATAGAGTTCCGTCGTCGGGGCTCTATGCCGGAAGAATCCTGATCAGGATTATCCTAATGCATTCTGAATGGAGAGAAATCCGTTCAGGATGCATCAGGATGTCTTCAGTTCCGGACCAGAACGTTTTTTGGCCGGAGAAAATACCGCAGCATGCTGCGCTTTTTGCTCCGGCCAAAAATTCTGAACACTTGCCGCAAGGCTGGATCCGGAATTAATGCCCATTGAAAGGCATTAATCCGGATCCGGCCTTAAGCTAAACGTCGTTTCGGCGCATTGCCGGATCCGACGTTTAGCTTTTTCTGAATGGTTACCATGGCTGCCGGGACACTAAAGTCCTGGCAGCCATGGTAAAGTGTAGTGGGGAGCGGGGGAGCAGTATACTTACCGTCCGTGCGGCTCCCCGGGCGCTCCAGAGTGACGTCAGGGCGCCCCACGCTCATGGATGACGTGTCGCATGGATCACGTCATCCATGCGCATAGGGCGCTCTGACGTCATTCTGGAGCGCCCGGGGAGCCGCACGGACGGTAAGTATACTGCTCCCCGCTCCCCACTACTGCTATGGCAACCAGGACTTTAATAGCGTCCTGGCTGCCATAGTAACACAAATGCTTTCAGTTCACTTGCGTTTTTCCGGATCCGGCGTGTAATTCCGGCAAATGGATTACACGCCGGATCCGGACAACGCATTTTGAAAGGGCCCTAAGGGACATAACGCTGCCAGGACATCCACATTAAAGGGGACTTCCGTAAATAATCCTTAACAAGTAAATAATGAAACATTCTGAAACTTATTCATAAACTTTATAATACACCAAGATCTCTGCTTCCTGTCAGTGAATATGAGCAGTTTCATTAACATTTACAAGTTGAAACAACTTACAGTGCTAATACTTCTCACAGATGAGTTCTGCTACTGTGTAGCTAAGATAGAAAGGATTCACAGAAGGTGCCATAAAATTAACCCTTTTTTTATAGGAAAAGGCAATTTATTTTATTTTTAATTTACATTTTTATTTATTTATTTAAATTTTTTGTTTTTATTATTTTCATTTTTTTTTTAATCAAGTCTCACTTGGATCTTGAAGATCCAGTGAGGCTGATGGCTGTACTATACTTTGCTATGCTCTTGTATTGCAAAGTATAGTACTATCAGGTTTCCTGGTAGATGGCAACACAGCATGGCAGCCCCGATGGTTGAGAGAGGGAGCCCCCTCCTTCTATTAACCCCATGGATGCCCCTGCCGCGGCATCTAAGGGATTACAGCAGAGTGTCAGCATACAGCTGACACTTGCTGCTGATGGCGGCAGCTCAGGAAAAAAAACGGCTTGTATAGCTGTATGGCAGTCGTGAAGGGGTTAACCTTTATTAATGTTACATCTAAAAAATAACTCCAAGCATTAACAAACATGAGCCCCACTGATACCAAAATCAAAAATGGTGATAAAACAATAGAGAGCTGGGCAGGGGGGGGGGGGGGGGGGGGGGTTTGTATATATCTATCCCTATCTATCCTTCATCCTAAACCCTGTCCCTGGGGTCACACCCTAATGACAGATATGTAAAACCCCAGAGTGGTGTTACTGTTCTTTCACTCCCCTACTGTCTTTTATTGCTAACACCTATGTAATCTGTGTATTTATTTCTAGGTCCTTCAGAGCTATCCTTAGACAGAATAGAACTCACCATTCCATTCTCCCCCCTTTGGGCAGAAGTGGGACAATCCTGCTTCCTACCAGAAGGGAGGGATTGCAGTTCTAGTTTATTCCGGTTTAGACTCCATATTGAGGTGAGAAGACCTGAAAGAAGTAGCAGCCAGATAAAATAGTTATTCGGCTGGAGCAGGAGCCACAAAAAAGAAGTAGCTTGTAGAGCACCCGGACTCCATGCTAATTTAATTTGCTGAGTGTCTGGAGGGGGATAACAGTCGAAGGCACCCCAATCCAAGGATACCAAAACTGACCTAAAGTCCAGTAACCAGACCCAAGCAGAGTTTAGCACAGCAGAAAGAAAGCAGAGTTATTAAACTAGCCTGTCATCCCAGCAGAGAAAGAGAGAAAGCACAGTTACCAAGTTTGCCTGCCAGTTTATGCCAAAGCCTGCTGGAGCCAGTTTATGCCAAAGCCTAAATGTAAGAAAAGCCTGAATATTGTCTGGAATCAAGTTTACCCAAGTAAAGCTGCTGTTAAAGTTTACCAAGGTCTGGACTTAAGTTATTCTTCATCCCTCAACTATCCCCCCTTTTAATGCTTCGGACCCTAGGCTTGGAGTCCCGCCGTATCCAGGTAGGAGCACGATGACACATACAGGCTGCACCAAACCACTCAGCATTCCACTAAACCTGGGATGCGATAGGGCCCTGGGGAGCGGCGCGTTGCAGATGCACTCTGAGCTCCTACCTGTCTTCATTCCTGTGAAGCATCAATAATATTAAGGACTAATAACAGTTACCCCATCCAAACATGAGATTTATTTGTGAGACAGACATCAGCTCATACAACCCTGGTCTGGGATAGAGTGAGTGGCTCCACTGCGAGCCGTCAGATACACATATTTATCTCATTATCTGACATTCTAGCACATAACAGTGTACTATTGATTAGCATAAGTTGTCTTTTCTGCCTCATTTTACATCATAAAGTGAATGATTTTTTTTACAGTCAGTGTGTGCCATGATTTAAGACACCGCTGTATTTGATGTCTCTATGTGGTTTTGTGTTGTTTTGTCCACTCTGCCCTCGTGCCTATATTTATAGGTAGTCTTTTACATGGATTGCCCTCTGATGAATCTGGTATAAGAGGAAACGCGTCAGGTCGTTCTCAGGAATTAGTGAGGGGTAACGGTAATTAGTCCTTTATATTATTGATGCTTCAAAGGCCGTCTCAGGGACAATTGAGGACAGGGTTTAGGATGAGGGATAGATATATACAAACCCTTTCTCCCTCCCCCACCCTGCCCAGCTCTTTATTCTTTTATCACCATTTTAGTTTTTGATATCTTTGGGCCTAATGTTTGTTAATACTTTGACTCATATTTTAGAAAAGGTTCATTTTTATGGCACTATCAGTGAATCCAGTAAAATTTAGCAGTGTCTAAACTTGGATCAGCATATTAGCTATACTTCAGTGCTTTGTAGCTGGATAGACAGAGATAGCTCCTGGTCTCCGACATCATTGTATATACCGTAGCATGGAGTCTCAGTGCATGCGCTCTACTTACAGAGATCTTATGTAGCAAAAGAGCTGGTGGTCCCCCAGATAAAGGGTCCGGAGTGATTATGAGCTCTTCAGCCCCTATTGCTACTCTATTAGAGGTGGGGATTTAACTACATGAAACATCTGCACCCATCAAACTTTTTTTCCAGCAGAACTGCAGGACATTGGTGTGTGCAGTGTAACATTTTCTCTCTGTGTACCCCCTCCTCGCTCCTTACCTGTCTCTGGGGGAACCAGGGATGTGGTCATACTTCATGTGTATGTAGTAGATGTATCCACAGTAAAGAAGGAAACAGAGGACAACCAGGATCAGGAGCAGAATAAGAGCCCCGGTTAAAAAGGTCCACAGCCCCATATCTTCTTCTATCAGCACAGGTCAGAGGATGCAGCTTGTGACATCTACTGTAAAGCAAAAGGCAGACTACACAAAAAGTCACAGGGTTCCTCCTCCAGGAGCACAATGAGGCGTTTCCTAAATTCTTGGGCTGATGTCCTATGCATGAAGGCGGTTAAATACTAAGGATGGGCACCTGCTGGAGGAAGATTCCACCAATTTACATCGTCCACTGCTCATCATAATTTCTCTTTGAACATTTGTAGTTACAGCTGGTATTTTTACCACTGACCAGCCGCAAGAAAATCTGAAGGGAATCTGCAATTCATAAAATGCGGATCCCCAAAAATATTTAAAATGTCTGCATTCCAGGATTTAACTTTAAAACAGGTAAAACATGGGGACTGAACTCAGTGAACATAAATGATCTTTACTGGAGCTGATGGAGGTGATGAGCAGTGGGGGAGCAGAAAAAGGGCAGACATAGGGGCAGGAACAGGGAGTAGTGAGGAGGCTCAGGGAATCTTTAGACATGTGGGAACTACAGCACAGAAGGCATAGAGGAAGAGAGAGGACAGCGTAAAGGAGAGTCAAGGAGAAGAGTCATGGGTGCTGGAGCATACTTTAGAAAGAAAGGTTAGATGGAAGTGAGCCGGGAGGGCCACAATATATCTGCGGGATACAAAGGGTCATGATAAAATTGCTCAATCCCCTATTCTTATCAGTGACTGACAGGTACAATTCACCTGAGACACTGAATCTCTTGCGTACCCTGCAGGTCTTTAGAGTTGTAGAGGGCAAAGTAAAATGTATTGGTGGATGGTGATGTGCCCCTAGTCCAGGGATGGCCAAACTCCTGAGGCTCTCCAGCTGTTGCAAAACTACAACTCCCATCATGCCCAGACTGCCAGCAGCTTACAGCAGGGCATTGGGGGAGTTGTAGTTTTACAACAGCTGGAGAGCTGCAGGTTGGCCATGCCTGCCCTAGTCCATTAGATTTGACATATTTGGGCCATATTACCTAGTGTTTTTTATGCAGTATAGTAGGCCGGTCCTGGGATGGTTGTATCACCCGTTCACTGGTGCTCAGTATCTTCAGTGTTTGTGTCAGTACATAATTAGGAAGGTACTCTCCTCACTCCTTTGCTTTCTGTCTCCTTTAAATACATTTTCTGCCCATTTCTCATAGAAGTCTGGTTTTCTAAACCTCTTTGACAAAAGCCTGCTTCCATGGAATATACTTCATATCACACAAAAATAGAAGATAATGGCTGTGGTGTGTTAACTAACTAAATCACTGCCTGGTAGAACATATTAAACAAAAATAACAAAAGTTTTTAATAAATATTCAAATATAAACAACGGGGCAAGCATGCCCTATGAGATCTGGGCAGGCAAGAGAGGTGCTATAAATGTGAGTAAAACCATATATACCTTACACAACTAGTGCACATCCTCAAAAATCAAAGCCTGGGGATCACATCCTCATGAGGCGCGGACCTGTGGTAGCTATACGCTGCCAAGACCAACAGACCTTAATCCCTGCCTGACACACTGGTAGCACTAAGGATGTCTAATGTGCTGACCAGTAGTAAAGAAATTGCCTTCTCGACGTGTTTCCACGTGGGTGAGACCCCACGCTTCATCAGGAGCAGAACTACATTAGGTGGCTAAAAATGTAGATTTTTCCACCACTGATAATGTGCAGGACGCCCTAGCCCTGGCGTTGTGATGGATGTGCATTGACGGCTGATGCCGGGCAATTGGCAGCGTAATTGGTCTTGGCAGCGTATAGCTACCACTGGTGATCCCCAGGCAGCAGTATATTATTAAGGTCCCACTGAAACATGAGTGTGGACACTGCGATGGTATACCTGGCAGAAATGTTCTCATATGGTGCCTTCCAGACCTAAACTAACATGTGATTATACATTGATAAGGTCATCATTCCTGGTGTCCTCTGCTTAAATGATGATGTCTTCATTCCAGAGATCTGGTTCTCCAATTTGTTCTATCCAAAATGCGTCTGGAGCCTTAGACTTTCTGATGGCACTGTTTTCATAAAGTCTAAACATGTCCTCCTCCACTGTCCAGGGATGAACCCATGCTGATGCCTGCAGCGGAAGACACAGATTTAATGGACACAGCGCTGATATCATCGACATCAGTTCATCCAAAGGCAGTGGACTTAGTTAGAACAGCTCCATTGGGAAGCCTAAGACTCTGGCGGTGAGTCTACATAGAAGCTATTTTTACCCACATTTAGTTATTACTGGGGACTTCCATAGGGTGGGAAACCCCCTTTAATACTACACAATTCCATGAATACAATGCAAAATATGATTCCTTCAGTAGTATTAATACAGTCCATGGATTTAAAAGAGCAGAAGTCAATTTTAGGAACCAAACTTTGTGATAGTGTGTTTACAGTGCAATACCGATGCTAATTTTAACCTGGGGTGGGGTTTATAAAATTATGTGTGTACCTGCTGTTCCACTCCCTGTAATTTTGACTTGCAAAAGAGACTGTCAAGAGAAAATTTCTTGCTGCCAATGTCTATTTCCTAATATTCTGAAATATAAACCTTATCACACCACAAATACACACACAGACAGCATGACATGCACAGAATATACATAAAAATTATATATCAGATATGAAGGGTGCAGTGCCCGGAGAGGTGACAACCAGCCACTCTGCCAAGGTATTAAAGTACAGGCCTGGCGCTCTTAAGGCTAAGGTCAAATGTGGCAGATCATTTTCTGTGCAGAATCAGCGGCAAATCCATGTCAATTCCACAAAGAATCCATGAAATATGCTTGTGCTACACGCAGATGCTGTCACTGATTTAGTCGTGTATTCACAGCTGATCTCACTCCACTGTTTTGCAAAATATGAAGTCCATGGGAAGATCTGCAGCTTTTCTGCACAGGACTGAACATGCTCTGATCTTCATGCATAATTTTTCTATTGCACGAGGATGCAGCAAATTCTCAATCCAACCATTCCCCACTCAGCCTTCCTGCTAAAGACATATGTGGATGAACACACGTGTAAACACATATAAACTACATTTACATTTATGATTTGTAGCTATTAAAAGCTTTAAAAAAAAAACTAAAAGGTATGTTCATTAGTCATAACATTTACATATTGTAAAATAGTCAAACAGGGCGGCGGTGACAGATTTCTTGTCAGACAACAGAATCAAAGTCCAAACTGATGCTTTATTTTATGACACTCCGGCAATTTACAGGCAACTCCAGTTATAATTCACTGGGTACGGTGTAGATCCAGCATCACAAAACAGAAAATCAAAGAAAATCAACTCCGGCGTCTCTAGCCAGCAAGGCAGCCAGCTTCCCAGACGTCTTCCAGGCATAGCTCCCCCTGACTGACAGCCTGGGATGTACCTTTATTTCCCCCCTAACGATCCTACAACTGAGGATCCCTCAAGTTAGGGGAAAACCTGCCCTGGAATGGCGGTGGACTGGGACGGTCCCACTACCAAACCTACCTTCATAGTCCAAATAAAATCCAGCCCTTCAACATTTAACAAAACTGTCTCAGCAACCTACACCTTGCTGAAACTACTTTATCTTTTCTGGATTTGCTTACCTCACCCAGTTGAGGAACCTGGGTGAGATATACAACCATTCCAAGACTTTTCCATACACTTTACAACAATATATTTCTGTTAAAGTCGCTTTTAATTAAAGCATTTAAGATACACTCTGGTGCTCTAAATCGAGGTACCCCAAGGGGTTAATATCCACGCGTGTTAGAGACATACGCTGACACAAAAGCAGACAAGGTCTTTTTTACAATTAGTAAGGCAGTTTATACATATTCGGGGGGGGGGGGGGGGGGCTTTCCCCTCTGAAGCTCAGGCCATTATTTAAGAAGGAAATGAAAATAAGATAAGACTTGGGTTCTGCTCAGTATGCACTTACTTTGGTATGTGAACTTAATGTAAACATCTGTGTGTTAGTGCCATCTTGCAATGGCGTCTAAGACCTGTCCTAGGTTTCTAATATAGCTTGTGTGTTTATACAGCTAGACCTGCCAATAACCTTAATACAGTTCCTATGTTTGTGTGTTAAAGACAAAAGCAGAGTTATTTACAGTGACTTCATGTTTGAATGTCATGTAATAGTTATATTTTGTGTCCACAGAAGCAGAAAAAGATAATGTGCCTTTAAGTTTCATTATGTAATGTAAGGTAAGCTCAATGACACAGCAGACACAACAGAAAGCATAGAGTTAAACTTTTGTTGCTAATCAGGAGTCTTGACCAATCCTAGCTAGCCTCACACAGCCCAGGAGTTTTGACCAAACACAGCCAGTCTCACACACATCCTGTGTGGGAAATCCCCCTCGCAGGAGCTGCTGGAATCATTATTCACCAGAGAGAGGAGCTGAACAGATACACACTCCACTAAGAGCTGTGTTTTATGGAAGCAAGAGTCCAAAATAGGTATTTAAAACAGTTATATAATGTTCCTACTGTTAATATAGTGATTAGAACTGTATACTGAACTGTTTATATGTATGTTTACTTACAGTTCCACCAATTGCATAAAAACAAACTATTGAGCCATAAAATCATACAATCCAAACAAATTGCATACAAATGCGAACTGCTCATACCAGATCATAAGCAATTGTATAGAGCAAACTGCAAACCAAGTACAGCAAGTGAACTATTGTTTAACCTCAGATATACCTCTCAGAGATATCATAAAGTGCTTAAATAACTTAAATTGAGAGTACAGATACTCGAGAGAAATATATCCAACATTTTATGTTGAATGACAAGATTGAACAGTTGAACCACCATCTTATGCCTACCGCCATTTTATGAATCTTTATTCAACACGAGTTTTGTACATGGACTATCTGCTGCAGAGGCGGCAGTGTTATATGAAGAAAAGTTGAAGTTATTTCAAGCATTTGGTGTGCTCTTTAAACCTACTGTTTCCATAGAATGGTGCTAGAGGAATTACAGAGTAACAGACAGTCTGGTTAGACAAAAAAAAAAAAAAGTAGGTGCTCTCTTATAGGCAATAAGTTTACATGGGTATCATCTAACTACGTAATTGGCTTAAGCATTGTTATACAGTCCATACATCATATTGACACATCTTCATCATTGTTTAAACAGGCAGACTGAAGCAAAGGGAGGAGGGGAAGCGCTTGAAATAAGGAACAAGCAGGTTAAAGCAGCTACTTAAAAAAAATCATCTAGTTACACAGTCCTAAAGATACAAAATATAGAATGATATTCACATCTCTATCATTACCATACCTACATTCAGTATTTCTTTAGACCTTGGAATCTATACAATATGAACAACTTGCTGATTGGGTTTTTACTCATATAAAGTCGTAATACACTTTTATAGGCTCAAAAGTTAAAAACTATATATTTTTTTCCAGGCGGTGATCCTTTGCTCCATATTTAGAGCGGTCATATAATAAAGAACAAATCTAATGTCTGACTTCTGATGTCTTCATTTTTATTTTTATTTTCTGGATTTGTGCTCTGCTCGGGGTCTCAGTCTGCAGATCACACCATCCATAGGGCGCAGGGTCCCAGTGTCCAAGATCCTGAAGCTCTGTCCTTCCACCAGCTCAAACTCAAATCTTTGCAGGAGCTTGGCCATGACAACCTTTGCCTCCATCTGTACAGAGAGAACACAGACATGACATGGGGCAGGTTTTCACATTTGCACATCACTAGATTATAAAATGCATTTCTTCCCAATGATAATGCTTTGGTGACCTCCGCCCTCTGAGATTCTAGATGTGGAGTCTCCGCTATTTGTGGTACTTAGGATCTTGTCCTAACATAATGATATAAATCCCCAAATATTATTTGTGTTGAGCTCCAGGATATCATTCCCTTTTCCTGATACAGATCCCTCAAAAAGGATTACTTTTATAAAAATAGATAAATGGGTTAGAAGATGCCATTGGTGAATGTCCATGGGCTCCATAGAGCTCTTAGCCCTCATCTTTTTACTTGCCACTATCATTGGAAAATTCGAAAGCAATATCTGAAAAGAGCCCGGTATAGGACAGCGGTCAGAGACCAGCACTCCTGCGGAAGAAACTACCACTCCCAGCATGCAACTTGCTCGGCTGTTCTCATAACTCTCATAGAAGTGAATGGAGCGTGTTTGGAATTTCACAACAGGTGCAGTGCTGGAGGTTGCTTATCCCGGCATAGGAGATTTCATATATTGTGTATATGGTGTTTGTGTGCCCAGAGCATTCTTTTTATTCTTTGGTTGTGCCAGCATTACATGTTATTTTAATATAATTCAGTGTGAGAAATGAGTAACTTTTGTCATTTATTTTTTGCAATAAAAATTCTCCAATTGTGAGATATTCTCTTTAATCCATGGCAGAACGAGGGGTTTTAAATATAGCGCCCATTTGCGAGCTCAGCAGGCACCATAGCCGCTGGGTATTTGCTGATTGATCACAGACATGTAACTCTCTAGATGTTGTGGTCAAACGTGTCATAAATGTTGTCAGGGATTGGCCCCCCCATGCGGTGATCGGGGGAGCCATTCCTTCGCTGTGATGCACTGGGTCTCTCTGAAGAGACCCAGTGTATTAAAGCTATAGTTTATATGGACCTGGATTACTGGCCCTTCCCGAGGGTTGCGCTGTGTGTGCACCGCTACTCTGCCTGTGGACTACTCTCCATGGTGCTGGTGTTCCCCTCTCAAGACCTGAGGATTAGCTGGACATACTTACCTACATCCTAGTTGTGTGTCCTTGTAGCCTCCAAGGCAGTTGTTTGTGCCATTTTTGTTTCCAACAGGCTGGATGGCTGGCCGGAGATCACCACAGTGCCAGCTGGCATCCCTTCTCTACCTGGAGGCTGAAGGGGCGCACCGATGGGCAGGTCCTTTACATAGTGAAGCAGGGAGCCGTTCTCCCCCTGCTTCACCACTCAGCTGATCTTCATCACTACCCTACAGGCCTCACATTACGCAGCAGTGCCATGTGTGTGTGAGTGCGTCGGTCGTGCCGCTGCTGGGAACGACCAGATGGATGTGCCAATCATCGGGGAAGCAGGTAAGTATTTGTGTTTTGTTTTTTTCATGGACCTGGAGAGGACACTAGTGGCGAAAGGGGCACACAGAGAGAACATAACTACTGTGAGGGGCCATAAGGAGGACATAACTACTGTGAAGGGGCCACAATGTGGGCTTTAGTACTGTGTGGTAGCACTAAAGGGAAATGCCCTAGATTACCCTGTTATACATTGGCATGGCTCAGTCTTACAGGGCCAGCACAGTGCCCCCCTTCCTTATGAGATTATTTTTTTTGCTCTATCACCACATCGACCTTGTTCCGGATCCAGCGGACATCACGCCGAGTCCAGCAACACCCTGGATGAAGTAGGGCCAGTTGGTTCTTTCATTTATTGCAAGGTGTATTGGTACCACTGTGTACCCTATGATAGATTTTATTAGGGACTGGGTGAGTATAGTTATGCATTGGGCAGAGTTAGCGGAGTGGCTTAGTGTACAAAGAAATTTGGCGTCGCTGAGCTTTTCCCTCTATGTGAATTTGAGTGGCAATTGTACAGAACGAAGGGGGCACAATGCTGAATCCTTGCCGCGGGTGCAGGAAAGCCTAGCTACACTTCTGACTATATTATGTCTGATCTTCCTTTTTGTAAACAACCAAAGCATAACCCTTAAATTATTCCTTATGTTGCACTTACCTGAGCAAATACTTGCCCAATACATGATCGTGGTCCAAGAGAAAATGGAAAGTAGGCATAGCTAGGCCTGTATGTATAAAAGAAATAGTGATATATTCACAGGATTATATGACAGTGTGGATTATATTACGGTATGTATTATGTAACAGTATAGACGCTGCACTTACTTAGGAGCATCAGGGTGAAATCTGTCAGGATTGAAGACCAAGGGATCTTGATAATATTTCTCCATCCGACCCATGATGTAAGTATTTAACTGCAGGTAGAAGAAATCCTGGACATTATGAGAAGTCCTAATACTTTGTATGAAATCAGAAGTTCTTTATATTTCTTGAGCTTCGGTATAACAAAGACATTATTTTTTAGCTATTTAGCACAATTTGCAATTTTTTTTTCAATGAGATGAATTATCTATGTGACCCCTCCACCACTACTATCAGAAAGGCATGAAGAATTGTAATATTAGATCCTCAGTAAAATTAAGGAAACCTTGTCACTCCTTGATGACGTCATGTCAGTCCACCACCTACCATAAGAGTTGTTCCAGGAGGAATCCTCACCCCTTCGATGACCATTTCCTTCTCTAGGACTCTTGATGTCCCAGGGGCTATTGGGTACAACCTTAAGGTTTCCTTTAAGACCTGTAGGAAAAAGAAAATTCAGTTTTGTTTGAAATATATAAAGTAGGTTTGGTCTTCATTCTTGTTAGTGAGAACTTGACAGCAGTTGCATGCTGGACAAAACCCAGTCAGGCAACTCGAAGGAATTTGTGTTCTTCCTGGGATTTGTGTGCTAATTGTGTTCCAAGGAAACTAGATGGTACTTTGTGTAGAGCAGCCATAAATCTATAAAAGCTATTCTATTGTTAGCAGGACCTGGGACAGATACTGTAGTTTTCCAAGATCTTCATATTCAATGTCTCTTTTGGAGCCAAGAACTTCATCCACTTCAGTCTGGACTCTGAGGAATGAGGAATATTATCAGAATGGCTATTAATATAATGGTAGAAATATAAGGGTCTGGATTGATAAATGAAGTTGTTTTACCTTGTCAGGATCTCCGGGTTTCGTGCTAATTCCATCACAGCGAAGGATAACTGGTTGGCCGTTGTTTCTTGACCTGAAACAATTTGCAGATAGAGGTAAGAGAGGGACAGACAGACGCAGGCAGACAGACGGACAGAGATAGATTACTAACCTGCAACAAAGAATGTGACAAAATTATCTATTAAATTCTCTAGACTGCAGCCATCTTCTATCTCTGGAAACAAAAATGGAAAGAGATGATGAGACTCTAGAAAAAATTCACATTGGATGTATGTCAGCCAAACCCAAGACAAGCTGGCCATCTAGTGTGAATGGGGCTACCAGATTTCAACAGCCCCCCACATGTGCACACAGAACAGAGTCACGAATGAATGTGTATAAGGGGATCTGGAATAATAAAGGTCGGCTGAACGCTTGTGTCTGGCCAGCCTTAGAACGTTCTTCTTTATACAGTATTTGTCTATCTTGCTAGTGCAGCATCACTGTATTCTGAGGCTCCCAACAGCTGGAGTCTCCTGCATGATCAGTAAGAACTTATGGGGTCATTTATTGAGACTGGTGTTTTAGATGCCGGTCTTAAGACCCCTTGCGCTGGCGCATAATGTGTCTAAGTTATGTAGAGGTGCCGGCTTCTACATAAGTCAGGCGCATCCACCGCCAGCCTAAATCTACCCCCTTGATTTAGATAAATTTCTATGCCTAAAACAGGCATAGAAAATGATAAATGAGACGGGCCAGCTGAGCCGCCCCCTTCTCTGACCCTTTTTTTAGACCAGTTGCAGATTCGGTCGAAAATCCCCTTTGTGACAGAATCTACGACAGACATACACGCACAATCCTTAATTTCTACACAACCGTCTTCATATAGTGGACATACCGGCTCCTTTAAGGATCTGTGTGAGGATATCCATAGGAATGTCTTCTCCATCCTGAATCGCCTTCCTTCTTTGTAAAATACATTCTCGTCCGGTTTCCCTGAGGAGTTTGACACTCTCTTTGACTTCTCTGATAAAAGCCTGCTTTCCTGGCATATACTATAAAAAGGACCACAAGTAACTAAGCGTGTGGTCTGCACAAAGTATCGTCAGCTGGAGTATGGTTATATCTGTTCATCATATCATCCTCGATTCCAATTATACATGCTTATTACACCCCAGGAGGTGTCCCCCTGCAATCAATCTGTGGCTGAATCTGCAGATGTTTAATTTCTCTGCAGCGCCACCACAGGGGAAAGTAAGTATTACACATTGAGTATTGAATTCAGTGGGCTGACTATGTAAAGCGCATACACACTGGGTCCCGCAGAGTGCGAAACGCTCTTGGTATTAACAAATAAGAGTCCTGAACAAGGACCCACTCTATTAACCCTTTGTTTTAATATGGGTCTTTTAAATAAGGCAACCCCTTTAATGACCATATATGTTTGTCTCCTCACTGACCTTTGCAGTAGTGACACTGGAGAATACATACCTGCACTAAAGGATTCCGTGTCTCAACCATTCCTCTCATTACAGTTGTGATGGCTTTGGTGAATGGTGTCTGATCATCGTGAAGGGAGTTCAGCTCCATCCCAAAAGCAGCCTGGTCAATGCAATAATAATCAATCATATTAAACATTTCCAAAGATCCATGTGTATTACGAGAGGTTTCCCGCTTTTATATAAGTAACTGTAATTCACAATAGTGTATAATGAAAGGGTCAATGCACGTGGTGCCTGTAGGGTGCACTGCCTATTACCTTGGCTATGACGTCCAGTGTGACCCTACCCATCATATCGTGCATCCCAACCTGACATTTTCCATCTGCCTTATCTCCCAGTATGTCCATCAGGTCTTCTGCTGTTTCATTGAACGTTCCCATTAATCCGATCAGATAGCTGCAAAATAGAGGAACATCATTGAATTCTGAAGTCATTGAAACTTTAGACCCTGATGAGTTACTTAAGGGGAATGTGTCACCTATATTTTATTCTTACCAGTTACCAGATGGTGATAAATATTCCTATTTTTTTATTTATTCTGTTGTTATTTTCAAATTTTTTAGTCTGAGGTCTGGAGATGACTTTGTTGACTTCTACGAGAGAATGTTGTGGACATGCTCTGTGACCTGTGCAGAGGTCATTGTGCAGGGAGGGAGAGAAGGTTAGCTGTGACATCACCTACTGTGAAATGTAAAAACAATATCAGATATGAAGGGTGCAGTGCCCGGAGAGGTGACAACCAGCCACTCTGCCAAGGTATTAAAGTACAGGCCTGGCGCTCTTAAGGCTAAGGTCAAATGTGGCAGATCATTTTCTGTGCAGAATCAGCGGCAAATCCATGTCAATTCCACAAAGAATCCATGAAATATGCTTGTGCTACACGCAGATGCTGTCACTGATTTAGTCGTGTATTCACAGCTGATCTCACTCCACTGTTTTGCAAAATATGAAGTCCATGGGAAGATCTGCAGCTTTTCTGCACAGGACTGAACATGCTCTGATCTTCATGCATAATTTTTCTATTGCACGAGGATGCAGCAAATTCTCAATCCAACCATTCCCCACTCAGCCTTCCTGCTAAAGACATATGTGGATGAACACACGTGTAAACACATATAAACTACATTTACATTTATGATTTGTAGCTATTAAAAGCTTTAAAAAAAAAACTAAAAGGTATGTTCATTAGTCATAACATTTACATATTGTAAAATAGTCAAACAGGGCGGCGGTGACAGATTTCTTGTCAGACAACAGAATCAAAGTCCAAACTGATGCTTTATTTTATGACACTCCGGCAATTTACAGGCAACTCCAGTTATAATTCACTGGGTACGGTGTAGATCCAGCATCACAAAACAGAAAATCAAAGAAAATCAACTCCGGCGTCTCTAGCCAGCAAGGCAGCCAGCTTCCCAGACGTCTTCCAGGCATAGCTCCCCCTGACTGACAGCCTGGGATGTACCTTTATTTCCCCCCTAACGATCCTACAACTGAGGATCCCTCAAGTTAGGGGAAAACCTGCCCTGGAATGGCGGTGGACTGGGACGGTCCCACTACCAAACCTACCTTCATAGTCCAAATAAAATCCAGCCCTTCAACATTTAACAAAACTGTCTCAGCAACCTACACCTTGCTGAAACTACTTTATCTTTTCTGGATTTGCTTACCTCACCCAGTTGAGGAACCTGGGTGAGATATACAACCATTCCAAGACTTTTCCATACACTTTACAACAATATATTTCTGTTAAAGTCGCTTTTAATTAAAGCATTTAAGATACACTCTGGTGCTCTAAATCGAGGTACCCCAAGGGGTTAATATCCACGCGTGTTAGAGACATACGCTGACACAAAAGCAGACAAGGTCTTTTTTACAATTAGTAAGGCAGTTTATACATATTCGGGGGGGGGGGGGGGGGCTTTCCCCCCTGAAGCTCAGGCCATTATTTAAGAAGGAAATGAAAAAAAGATAAGACTTGGGTTCTGCTCAGTATGCACTTACTTTGGTATGTGAACTTAATGTAAACATCTGTGTGTTAGTGCCATCTTGCAATGGCGTCTAAGACCTGTCCTAGGTTTCTAATATAGCTTGTGTGTTTATACAGCTAGACCTGCCAATAACCTTAATACAGTTCCTATGTTTGTGTGTTAAAGACAAAAGCAGAGTTATTTACAGTGACTTCATGTTTGAATGTCATGTAATAGTTATATTTTGTGTCCACAGAAGCAGAAAAAGATAATGTGCCTTTAAGTTTCATTATGTAATGTAAGGTAAGCTCAATGACACAGCAGACACAACAGAAAGCATAGAGTTAAACTTTTGTTGCTAATCAGGAGTCTTGACCAATCCTAGCTAGCCTCACACAGCCCAGGAGTTTTGACCAAACACAGCCAGTCTCACACACATCCTGTGTGGGAAATCCCCCTCGCAGGAGCTGCTGGAATCATTATTCACCAGAGAGAGGAGCTGAACAGATACACACTCCACTAAGAGCTGTGTTTTATGGAAGCAAGAGTCCAAAATAGGTATTTAAAACAGTTATATAATGTTCCTACTGTTAATATAGTGATTAGAACTGTATACTGAACTGTTTATATGTATGTTTACTTACAGTTCCACCAATTGCATAAAAACAAACTATTGAGCCATAAAATCATACAATCCAAACAAATTGCATACAAATGCGAACTGCTCATACCAGATCATAAGCAATTGTATAGAGCAAACTGCAAACCAAGTACAGCAAGTGAACTATTGTTTAACCTCAGATATACCTCTCAGAGATATCATAAAGTGCTTAAATAACTTAAATTGAGAGTACAGATACTCGAGAGAAATATATCCAACATTTTATGTTGAATGACAAGATTGAACAGTTGAACCACCATCTTATGCCTACCGCCATTTTATGAATCTTTATTCAACACGAGTTTTGTACATGGACTATCTGCTGCAGAGGCGGCAGTGTTATATGAAGAAAAGTTGAAGTTATTTCAAGCATTTGGTGTGCTCTTTAAACCTACTGTTTCCATAGAATGGTGCTAGAGGAATTACAGAGTAACAGACAGTCTGGTTAGACAAAAAAAAAAAAAAGTAGGTGCTCTCTTATAGGCAATAAGTTTACATGGGTATCATCTAACTACGTAATTGGCTTAAGCATTGTTATACAGTCCATACATCATATTGACACATCTTCATCATTGTTTAAACAGGCAGACTGAAGCAAAGGGAGGAGGGGAAGCGCTTGAAATAAGGAACAAGCAGGTTAAAGCAGCTACTTAAAAAAAATCATCTAGTTACACAGTCCTAAAGATACAAAATATAGAATGATATTCACATCTCTATCATTACCATACCTACATTCAGTATTTCTTTAGACCTTGGAATCTATACAATATGAACAACTTGCTGATTGGGTTTTTACTCATATAAAGTCGTAATACACTTTTATAGGCTCAAAAGTTAAAAACTATATATTTTTTTCCAGGCGGTGATCCTTTGCTCCATATTTAGAGCGGTCATATAATAAAGAACAAATCTAATGTCTGACTTCTGATGTCTTCATTTTTATTTTTATTTTCTGGATTTGTGCTCTGCTCGGGGTCTCAGTCTGCAGATCACACCATCCATAGGGCGCAGGGTCCCAGTGTCCAAGATCCTGAAGCTCTGTCCTTCCACCAGCTCAAACTCAAATCTTTGCAGGAGCTTGGCCATGACAACCTTTGCCTCCATCTGTACAGAGAGAACACAGACATGACATGGGGCAGGTTTTCACATTTGCACATCACTAGATTATAAAATGCATTTCTTCCCAATGATAATGCTTTGGTGACCTCCGCCCTCTGAGATTCTAGATGTGGAGTCTCCGCTATTTGTGGTACTTAGGATCTTGTCCTAACATAATGATATAAATCCCCAAATATTATTTGTGTTGAGCTCCAGGATATCATTCCCTTTTCCTGATACAGATCCCTCAAAAAGGATTACTTTTATAAAAATAGATAAATGGGTTAGAAGATGCCATTGGTGAATGTCCATGGGCTCCATAGAGCTCTTAGCCCTCATCTTTTTACTTGCCACTATCATTGGAAAATTCGAAAGCAATATCTGAAAAGAGCCCGGTATAGGACAGCGGTCAGAGACCAGCACTCCTGCGGAAGAAACTACCACTCCCAGCATGCAACTTGCTCGGCTGTTCTCATAACTCTCATAGAAGTGAATGGAGCGTGTTTGGAATTTCACAACAGGTGCAGTGCTGGAGGTTGCTTATCCCGGCATAGGAGATTTCATATATTGTGTATATGGTGTTTGTGTGCCCAGAGCATTCTTTTTATTCTTTGGTTGTGCCAGCATTACATGTTATTTTAATATAATTCAGTGTGAGAAATGAGTAACTTTTGTCATTTATTTTTTGCAATAAAAATTCTCCAATTGTGAGATATTCTCTTTAATCCATGGCAGAACGAGGGGTTTTAAATATAGCGCCCATTTGCGAGCTCAGCAGGCACCATAGCCGCTGGGTATTTGCTGATTGATCACAGACATGTAACTCTCTAGATGTTGTGGTCAAACGTGTCATAAATGTTGTCAGGGATTGGCCCCCCCATGCGGTGATCGGGGGAGCCATTCCTTCGCTGTGATGCACTGGGTCTCTCTGAAGAGACCCAGTGTATTAAAGCTATAGTTTATATGGACCTGGATTACTGGCCCTTCCCGAGGGTTGCGCTGTGTGTGCACCGCTACTCTGCCTGTGGACTACTCTCCATGGTGCTGGTGTTCCCCTCTCAAGACCTGAGGATTAGCTGGACATACTTACCTACATCCTAGTTGTGTGTCCTTGTAGCCTCCAAGGCAGTTGTTTGTGCCATTTTTGTTTCCAACAGGCTGGATGGCTGGCCGGAGATCACCACAGTGCCAGCTGGCATCCCTTCTCTACCTGGAGGCTGAAGGGGCGCACCGATGGGCAGGTCCTTTACATAGTGAAGCAGGGAGCCGTTCTCCCCCTGCTTCACCACTCAGCTGATCTTCATCACTACCCTACAGGCCTCACATTACGCAGCAGTGCCATGTGTGTGTGAGTGCGTCGGTCGTGCCGCTGCTGGGAACGACCAGATGGATGTGCCAATCATCGGGGAAGCAGGTAAGTATTTGTGTTTTGTTTTTTTCATGGACCTGGAGAGGACACTAGTGGCGAAAGGGGCACACAGAGAGAACATAACTACTGTGAGGGGCCATAAGGAGGACATAACTACTGTGAAGGGGCCACAATGTGGGCTTTAGTACTGTGTGGTAGCACTAAAGGGAAATGCCCTAGATTACCCTGTTATACATTGGCATGGCTCAGTCTTACAGGGCCAGCACAGTGCCCCCCTTCCTTATGAGATTATTTTTTTTGCTCTATCACCACATCGACCTTGTTCCGGATCCAGCGGACATCACGCCGAGTCCAGCAACACCCTGGATGAAGTAGGGCCAGTTGGTTCTTTCATTTATTGCAAGGTGTATTGGTACCACTGTGTACCCTATGATAGATTTTATTAGGGACTGGGTGAGTATAGTTATGCATTGGGCAGAGTTAGCGGAGTGGCTTAGTGTACAAAGAAATTTGGCGTCGCTGAGCTTTTCCCTCTATGTGAATTTGAGTGGCAATTGTACAGAACGAAGGGGGCACAATGCTGAATCCTTGCCGCGGGTGCAGGAAAGCCTAGCTACACTTCTGACTATATTATGTCTGATCTTCCTTTTTGTAAACAACCAAAGCATAACCCTTAAATTATTCCTTATGTTGCACTTACCTGAGCAAATACTTGCCCAATACATGATCGTGGTCCAAGAGAAAATGGAAAGTAGGCATAGCTAGGCCTGTATGTATAAAAGAAATAGTGATATATTCACAGGATTATATGACAGTGTGGATTATATTACGGTATGTATTATGTAACAGTATAGACGCTGCACTTACTTAGGAGCATCAGGGTGAAATCTGTCAGGATTGAAGACCAAGGGATCTTGATAATATTTCTCCATCCGACCCATGATGTAAGTATTTAACTGCAGGTAGAAGAAATCCTGGACATTATGAGAAGTCCTAATACTTTGTATGAAATCAGAAGTTCTTTATATTTCTTGAGCTTCGGTATAACAAAGACATTATTTTTTAGCTATTTAGCACAATTTGCAATTTTTTTTTCAATGAGATGAATTATCTATGTGACCCCTCCACCACTACTATCAGAAAGGCATGAAGAATTGTAATATTAGATCCTCAGTAAAATTAAGGAAACCTTGTCACTCCTTGATGACGTCATGTCAGTCCACCACCTACCATAAGAGTTGTTCCAGGAGGAATCCTCACCCCTTCGATGACCATTTCCTTCTCTAGGACTCTTGATGTCCCAGGGGCTATTGGGTACAACCTTAAGGTTTCCTTTAAGACCTGTAGGAAAAAGAAAATTCAGTTTTGTTTGAAATATATAAAGTAGGTTTGGTCTTCATTCTTGTTAGTGAGAACTTGACAGCAGTTGCATGCTGGACAAAACCCAGTCAGGCAACTCGAAGGAATTTGTGTTCTTCCTGGGATTTGTGTGCTAATTGTGTTCCAAGGAAACTAGATGGTACTTTGTGTAGAGCAGCCATAAATCTATAAAAGCTATTCTATTGTTAGCAGGACCTGGGACAGATACTGTAGTTTTCCAAGATCTTCATATTCAATGTCTCTTTTGGAGCCAAGAACTTCATCCACTTCAGTCTGGACTCTGAGGAATGAGGAATATTATCAGAATGGCTATTAATATAATGGTAGAAATATAAGGGTCTGGATTGATAAATGAAGTTGTTTTACCTTGTCAGGATCTCCGGGTTTCGTGCTAATTCCATCACAGCGAAGGATAACTGGTTGGCCGTTGTTTCTTGACCTGAAACAATTTGCAGATAGAGGTAAGAGAGGGACAGACAGACGCAGGCAGACAGACGGACAGAGATAGATTACTAACCTGCAACAAAGAATGTGACAAAATTATCTATTAAATTCTCTAGACTGCAGCCATCTTCTATCTCTGGAAACAAAAATGGAAAGAGATGATGAGACTCTAGAAAAAATTCACATTGGATGTATGTCAGCCAAACCCAAGACAAGCTGGCCATCTAGTGTGAATGGGGCTACCAGATTTCAACAGCCCCCCACATGTGCACACAGAACAGAGTCACGAATGAATGTGTATAAGGGGATCTGGAATAATAAAGGTCGGCTGAACGCTTGTGTCTGGCCAGCCTTAGAACGTTCTTCTTTATACAGTATTTGTCTATCTTGCTAGTGCAGCATCACTGTATTCTGAGGCTCCCAACAGCTGGAGTCTCCTGCATGATCAGTAAGAACTTATGGGGTCATTTATTGAGACTGGTGTTTTAGATGCCGGTCTTAAGACCCCTTGCGCTGGCGCATAATGTGTCTAAGTTATGTAGAGGTGCCGGCTTCTACATAAGTCAGGCGCATCCACCGCCAGCCTAAATCTACCCCCTTGATTTAGATAAATTTCTATGCCTAAAACAGGCATAGAAAATGATAAATGAGACGGGCCAGCTGAGCCGCCCCCTTCTCTGACCCTTTTTTTAGACCAGTTGCAGATTCGGTCGAAAATCCCCTTTGTGACAGAATCTACGACAGACATACACGCACAATCCTTAATTTCTACACAACCGTCTTCATATAGTGGACATACCGGCTCCTTTAAGGATCTGTGTGAGGATATCCATAGGAATGTCTTCTCCATCCTGAATCGCCTTCCTTCTTTGTAAAATACATTCTCGTCCGGTTTCCCTGAGGAGTTTGACACTCTCTTTGACTTCTCTGATAAAAGCCTGCTTTCCTGGCATATACTATAAAAAGGACCACAAGTAACTAAGCGTGTGGTCTGCACAAAGTATCGTCAGCTGGAGTATGGTTATATCTGTTCATCATATCATCCTCGATTCCAATTATACATGCTTATTACACCCCAGGAGGTGTCCCCCTGCAATCAATCTGTGGCTGAATCTGCAGATGTTTAATTTCTCTGCAGCGCCACCACAGGGGAAAGTAAGTATTACACATTGAGTATTGAATTCAGTGGGCTGACTATGTAAAGCGCATACACACTGGGTCCCGCAGAGTGCGAAACGCTCTTGGTATTAACAAATAAGAGTCCTGAACAAGGACCCACTCTATTAACCCTTTGTTTTAATATGGGTCTTTTAAATAAGGCAACCCCTTTAATGACCATATATGTTTGTCTCCTCACTGACCTTTGCAGTAGTGACACTGGAGAATACATACCTGCACTAAAGGATTCCGTGTCTCAACCATTCCTCTCATTACAGTTGTGATGGCTTTGGTGAATGGTGTCTGATCATCGTGAAGGGAGTTCAGCTCCATCCCAAAAGCAGCCTGGTCAATGCAATAATAATCAATCATATTAAACATTTCCAAAGATCCATGTGTATTACGAGAGGTTTCCCGCTTTTATATAAGTAACTGTAATTCACAATAGTGTATAATGAAAGGGTCAATGCACGTGGTGCCTGTAGGGTGCACTGCCTATTACCTTGGCTATGACGTCCAGTGTGACCCTACCCATCATATCGTGCATCCCAACCTGACATTTTCCATCTGCCTTATCTCCCAGTATGTCCATCAGGTCTTCTGCTGTTTCATTGAACGTTCCCATTAATCCGATCAGATAGCTGCAAAATAGAGGAACATCATTGAATTCTGAAGTCATTGAAACTTTAGACCCTGATGAGTTACTTAAGGGGAATGTGTCACCTATATTTTATTCTTACCAGTTACCAGATGGTGATAAATATTCCTATTTTTTTATTTATTCTGTTGTTATTTTCAAATTTTTTAGTCTGAGGTCTGGAGATGACTTTGTTGACTTCTACGAGAGAATGTTGTGGACATGCTCTGTGACCTGTGCAGAGGTCATTGTGCAGGGAGGGAGAGAAGGTTAGCTGTGACATCACCTACTGTGAAATGTAAAAACAATATCAGATATGAAGGGTGCAGTGCCCGGAGAGGTGACAACCAGCCACTCTGCCAAGGTATTAAAGTACAGGCCTGGCGCTCTTAAGGCTAAGGTCAAATGTGGCAGATCATTTTCTGTGCAGAATCAGCGGCAAATCCATGTCAATTCCACAAAGAATCCATGAAATATGCTTGTGCTACACGCAGATGCTGTCACTGATTTAGTCGTGTATTCACAGCTGATCTCACTCCACTGTTTTGCAAAATATGAAGTCCATGGGAAGATCTGCAGCTTTTCTGCACAGGACTGAACATGCTCTGATCTTCATGCATAATTTTTCTATTGCACGAGGATGCAGCAAATTCTCAATCCAACCATTCCCCACTCAGCCTTCCTGCTAAAGACATATGTGGATGAACACACGTGTAAACACATATAAACTACATTTACATTTATGATTTGTAGCTATTAAAAGCTTTAAAAAAAAAACTAAAAGGTATGTTCATTAGTCATAACATTTACATATTGTAAAATAGTCAAACAGGGCGGCGGTGACAGATTTCTTGTCAGACAACAGAATCAAAGTCCAAACTGATGCTTTATTTTATGACACTCCGGCAATTTACAGGCAACTCCAGTTATAATTCACTGGGTACGGTGTAGATCCAGCATCACAAAACAGAAAATCAAAGAAAATCAACTCCGGCGTCTCTAGCCAGCAAGGCAGCCAGCTTCCCAGACGTCTTCCAGGCATAGCTCCCCCTGACTGACAGCCTGGGATGTACCTTTATTTCCCCCCTAACGATCCTACAACTGAGGATCCCTCAAGTTAGGGGAAAACCTGCCCTGGAATGGCGGTGGACTGGGACGGTCCCACTACCAAACCTACCTTCATAGTCCAAATAAAATCCAGCCCTTCAACATTTAACAAAACTGTCTCAGCAACCTACACCTTGCTGAAACTACTTTATCTTTTCTGGATTTGCTTACCTCACCCAGTTGAGGAACCTGGGTGAGATATACAACCATTCCAAGACTTTTCCATACACTTTACAACAATATATTTCTGTTAAAGTCGCTTTTAATTAAAGCATTTAAGATACACTCTGGTGCTCTAAATCGAGGTACCCCAAGGGGTTAATATCCACGCGTGTTAGAGACATACGCTGACACAAAAGCAGACAAGGTCTTTTTTACAATTAGTAAGGCAGTTTATACATATTCGGGGGGGGGGGGGGGCTTTCCCCTCTGAAGCTCAGGCCATTATTTAAGAAGGAAATGAAAATAAGATAAGACTTGGGTTCTGCTCAGTATGCACTTACTTTGGTATGTGAACTTAATGTAAACATCTGTGTGTTAGTGCCATCTTGCAATGGCGTCTAAGACCTGTCCTAGGTTTCTAATATAGCTTGTGTGTTTATACAGCTAGACCTGCCAATAACCTTAATACAGTTCCTATGTTTGTGTGTTAAAGACAAAAGCAGAGTTATTTACAGTGACTTCATGTTTGAATGTCATGTAATAGTTATATTTTGTGTCCACAGAAGCAGAAAAAGATAATGTGCCTTTAAGTTTCATTATGTAATGTAAGGTAAGCTCAATGACACAGCAGACACAACAGAAAGCATAGAGTTAAACTTTTGTTGCTAATCAGGAGTCTTGACCAATCCTAGCTAGCCTCACACAGCCCAGGAGTTTTGACCAAACACAGCCAGTCTCACACACATCCTGTGTGGGAAATCCCCCTCGCAGGAGCTGCTGGAATCATTATTCACCAGAGAGAGGAGCTGAACAGATACACACTCCACTAAGAGCTGTGTTTTATGGAAGCAAGAGTCCAAAATAGGTATTTAAAACAGTTATATAATGTTCCTACTGTTAATATAGTGATTAGAACTGTATACTGAACTGTTTATATGTATGTTTACTTACAGTTCCACCAATTGCATAAAAACAAACTATTGAGCCATAAAATCATACAATCCAAACAAATTGCATACAAATGCGAACTGCTCATACCAGATCATAAGCAATTGTATAGAGCAAACTGCAAACCAAGTACAGCAAGTGAACTATTGTTTAACCTCAGATATACCTCTCAGAGATATCATAAAGTGCTTAAATAACTTAAATTGAGAGTACAGATACTCGAGAGAAATATATCCAACATTTTATGTTGAATGACAAGATTGAACAGTTGAACCACCATCTTATGCCTACCGCCATTTTATGAATCTTTATTCAACACGAGTTTTGTACATGGACTATCTGCTGCAGAGGCGGCAGTGTTATATGAAGAAAAGTTGAAGTTATTTCAAGCATTTGGTGTGCTCTTTAAACCTACTGTTTCCATAGAATGGTGCTAGAGGAATTACAGAGTAACAGACAGTCTGGTTAGACAAAAAAAAAAAAAAGTAGGTGCTCTCTTATAGGCAATAAGTTTACATGGGTATCATCTAACTACGTAATTGGCTTAAGCATTGTTATACAGTCCATACATCATATTGACACATCTTCATCATTGTTTAAACAGGCAGACTGAAGCAAAGGGAGGAGGGGAAGCGCTTGAAATAAGGAACAAGCAGGTTAAAGCAGCTACTTAAAAAAAATCATCTAGTTACACAGTCCTAAAGATACAAAATATAGAATGATATTCACATCTCTATCATTACCATACCTACATTCAGTATTTCTTTAGACCTTGGAATCTATACAATATGAACAACTTGCTGATTGGGTTTTTACTCATATAAAGTCGTAATACACTTTTATAGGCTCAAAAGTTAAAAACTATATATTTTTTTCCAGGCGGTGATCCTTTGCTCCATATTTAGAGCGGTCATATAATAAAGAACAAATCTAATGTCTGACTTCTGATGTCTTCATTTTTATTTTTATTTTCTGGATTTGTGCTCTGCTCGGGGTCTCAGTCTGCAGATCACACCATCCATAGGACGCAGGGTCCCAGTGTCCAAGATCCTGAAGCTCTGTCCTTCCACCAGCTCAAACTCAAATCTTTGCAGGAGCTTGGCCATGACAACCTTTGCCTCCATCTGTACAGAGAGAACACAGACATGACATGGGGCAGGTTTTCACATTTGCACATCACTAGATTATAAAATGCATTTCTTCCCAATGATAATGCTTTGGTGACCTCCGCCCTCTGAGATTCTAGATGTGGAGTCTCCGCTATTTGTGGTACTTAGGATCTTGTCCTAACATAATGATATAAATCCCCAAATATTATTTGTGTTGAGCTCCAGGATATCATTCCCTTTTCCTGATACAGATCCCTCAAAAAGGATTACTTTTATAAAAATAGATAAATGGGTTAGAAGATGCCATTGGTGAATGTCCATGGGCTCCATAGAGCTCTTAGCCCTCATCTTTTTACTTGCCACTATCATTGGAAAATTCGAAAGCAATATCTGAAAAGAGCCCGGTATAGGACAGCGGTCAGAGACCAGCACTCCTGCGGAAGAAACTACCACTCCCAGCATGCAACTTGCTCGGCTGTTCTCATAACTCTCATAGAAGTGAATGGAGCGTGTTTGGAATTTCACAACAGGTGCAGTGCTGGAGGTTGCTTATCCCGGCATAGGAGATTTCATATATTGTGTATATGGTGTTTGTGTGCCCAGAGCATTCTTTTTATTCTTTGGTTGTGCCAGCATTACATGTTATTTTAATATAATTCAGTGTGAGAAATGAGTAACTTTTGTCATTTATTTTTTGCAATAAAAATTCTCCAATTGTGAGATATTCTCTTTAATCCATGGCAGAACGAGGGGTTTTAAATATAGCGCCCATTTGCGAGCTCAGCAGGCACCATAGCCGCTGGGTATTTGCTGATTGATCACAGACATGTAACTCTCTAGATGTTGTGGTCAAACGTGTCATAAATGTTGTCAGGGATTGGCCCCCCCATGCGGTGATCGGGGGAGCCATTCCTTCGCTGTGATGCACTGGGTCTCTCTGAAGAGACCCAGTGTATTAAAGCTATAGTTTATATGGACCTGGATTACTGGCCCTTCCCGAGGGTTGCGCTGTGTGTGCACCGCTACTCTGCCTGTGGACTACTCTCCATGGTGCTGGTGTTCCCCTCTCAAGACCTGAGGATTAGCTGGACATACTTACCTACATCCTAGTTGTGTGTCCTTGTAGCCTCCAAGGCAGTTGTTTGTGCCATTTTTGTTTCCAACAGGCTGGATGGCTGGCCGGAGATCACCACAGTGCCAGCTGGCATCCCTTCTCTACCTGGAGGCTGAAGGGGCGCACCGATGGGCAGGTCCTTTACATAGTGAAGCAGGGAGCCGTTCTCCCCCTGCTTCACCACTCAGCTGATCTTCATCACTACCCTACAGGCCTCACATTACGCAGCAGTGCCATGTGTGTGTGAGTGCGTCGGTCGTGCCGCTGCTGGGAACGACCAGATGGATGTGCCAATCATCGGGGAAGCAGGTAAGTATTTGTGTTTTGTTTTTTTCATGGACCTGGAGAGGACACTAGTGGCGAAAGGGGCACACAGAGAGAACATAACTACTGTGAGGGGCCATAAGGAGGACATAACTACTGTGAAGGGGCCACAATGTGGGCTTTAGTACTGTGTGGTAGCACTAAAGGGAAATGCCCTAGATTACCCTGTTATACATTGGCATGGCTCAGTCTTACAGGGCCAGCACAGTGCCCACCTTCCTTATGAGATTATTTTTTTTGCTCTATCACCACATCGACCTTGTTCCGGATCCAGCGGACATCACGCCGAGTCCAGCAACACCCTGGATGAAGTAGGGCCAGTTGGTTCTTTCATTTATTGCAAGGTGTATTGGTACCACTGTGTACCCTATGATAGATTTTATTAGGGACTGGGTGAGTATAGTTATGCATTGGGCAGAGTTAGCGGAGTGGCTTAGTGTACAAAGAAATTTGGCGTCGCTGAGCTTTTCCCTCTATGTGAATTTGAGTGGCAATTGTACAGAACGAAGGGGGCACAATGCTGAATCCTTGCCGCGGGTGCAGGAAAGCCTAGCTACACTTCTGACTATATTATGTCTGATCTTCCTTTTTGTAAACAACCAAAGCATAACCCTTAAATTATTCCTTATGTTGCACTTACCTGAGCAAATACTTGCCCAATACATGATCGTGGTCCAAGAGAAAATGGAAAGTAGGCATAGCTAGGCCTGTATGTATAAAAGAAATAGTGATATATTCACAGGATTATATGACAGTGTGGATTATATTACGGTATGTATTATGTAACAGTATAGACGCTGCACTTACTTAGGAGCATCAGGGTGAAATCTGTCAGGATTGAAGACCAAGGGATCTTGATAATATTTCTCCATCCGACCCATGATGTAAGTATTTAACTGCAGGTAGAAGAAATCCTGGACATTATGAGAAGTCCTAATACTTTGTATGAAATCAGAAGTTCTTTATATTTCTTGAGCTTCGGTATAACAAAGACATTATTTTTTAGCTATTTAGCACAATTTGCAATTTTTTTTTCAATGAGATGAATTATCTATGTGACCCCTCCACCACTACTATCAGAAAGGCATGAAGAATTGTAATATTAGATCCTCAGTAAAATTAAGGAAACCTTGTCACTCCTTGATGACGTCATGTCAGTCCACCACCTACCATAAGAGTTGTTCCAGGAGGAATCCTCACCCCTTCGATGACCATTTCCTTCTCTAGGACTCTTGATGTCCCAGGGGCTATTGGGTACAACCTTAAGGTTTCCTTTAAGACCTGTAGGAAAAAGAAAATTCAGTTTTGTTTGAAATATATAAAGTAGGTTTGGTCTTCATTCTTGTTAGTGAGAACTTGACAGCAGTTGCATGCTGGACAAAACCCAGTCAGGCAACTCGAAGGAATTTGTGTTCTTCCTGGGATTTGTGTGCTAATTGTGTTCCAAGGAAACTAGATGGTACTTTGTGTAGAGCAGCCATAAATCTATAAAAGCTATTCTATTGTTAGCAGGACCTGGGACAGATACTGTAGTTTTCCAAGATCTTCATATTCAATGTCTCTTTTGGAGCCAAGAACTTCATCCACTTCAGTCTGGACTCTGAGGAATGAGGAATATTATCAGAATGGCTATTAATATAATGGTAGAAATATAAGGGTCTGGATTGATAAATGAAGTTGTTTTACCTTGTCAGGATCTCCGGGTTTCGTGCTAATTCCATCACAGCGAAGGATAACTGGTTGGCCGTTGTTTCTTGACCTGAAACAATTTGCAGATAGAGGTAAGAGAGGGACAGACAGACGCAGGCAGACAGACGGACAGAGATAGATTACTAACCTGCAACAAAGAATGTGACAAAATTATCTATTAAATTCTCTAGACTGCAGCCATCTTCTATCTCTGGAAACAAAAATGGAAAGAGATGATGAGACTCTAGAAAAAATTCACATTGGATGTATGTCAGCCAAACCCAAGACAAGCTGGCCATCTAGTGTGAATGGGGCTACCAGATTTCAACAGCCCCCCACATGTGCACACAGAACAGAGTCACGAATGAATGTGTATAAGGGGATCTGGAATAATAAAGGTCGGCTGAACGCTTGTGTCTGGCCAGCCTTAGAACGTTCTTCTTTATACAGTATTTGTCTATCTTGCTAGTGCAGCATCACTGTATTCTGAGGCTCCCAACAGCTGGAGTCTCCTGCATGATCAGTAAGAACTTATGGGGTCATTTATTGAGACTGGTGTTTTAGATGCCGGTCTTAAGACCCCTTGCGCTGGCGCATAATGTGTCTAAGTTATGTAGAGGTGCCGGCTTCTACATAAGTCAGGCGCATCCACCGCCAGCCTAAATCTACCCCCTTGATTTAGATAAATTTCTATGCCTAAAACAGGCATAGAAAATGATAAATGAGACGGGCCAGCTGAGCCGCCCCCTTCTCTGACCCTTTTTTTAGACCAGTTGCAGATTCGGTCGAAAATCCCCTTTGTGACAGAATCTACGACAGACATACACGCACAATCCTTAATTTCTACACAACCGTCTTCATATAGTGGACATACCGGCTCCTTTAAGGATCTGTGTGAGGATATCCATAGGAATGTCTTCTCCATCCTGAATCGCCTTCCTTCTTTGTAAAATACATTCTCGTCCGGTTTCCCTGAGGAGTTTGACACTCTCTTTGACTTCTCTGATAAAAGCCTGCTTTCCTGGCATATACTATAAAAAGGACCACAAGTAACTAAGCGTGTGGTCTGCACAAAGTATCGTCAGCTGGAGTATGGTTATATCTGTTCATCATATCATCCTCGATTCCAATTATACATGCTTATTACACCCCAGGAGGTGTCCCCCTGCAATCAATCTGTGGCTGAATCTGCAGATGTTTAATTTCTCTGCAGCGCCACCACAGGGGAAAGTAAGTATTACACATTGAGTATTGAATTCAGTGGGCTGACTATGTAAAGCGCATACACACTGGGTCCCGCAGAGTGCGAAACGCTCTTGGTATTAACAAATAAGAGTCCTGAACAAGGACCCACTCTATTAACCCTTTGTTTTAATATGGGTCTTTTAAATAAGGCAACCCCTTTAATGACCATATATGTTTGTCTCCTCACTGACCTTTGCAGTAGTGACACTGGAGAATACATACCTGCACTAAAGGATTCCGTGTCTCAACCATTCCTCTCATTACAGTTGTGATGGCTTTGGTGAATGGTGTCTGATCATCGTGAAGGGAGTTCAGCTCCATCCCAAAAGCAGCCTGGTCAATGCAATAATAATCAATCATATTAAACATTTCCAAAGATCCATGTGTATTACGAGAGGTTTCCCGCTTTTATATAAGTAACTGTAATTCACAATAGTGTATAATGAAAGGGTCAATGCACGTGGTGCCTGTAGGGTGCACTGCCTATTACCTTGGCTATGACGTCCAGTGTGACCCTACCCATCATATCGTGCATCCCAACCTGACATTTTCCATCTGCCTTATCTCCCAGTATGTCCATCAGGTCTTCTGCTGTTTCATTGAACGTTCCCATTAATCCGATCAGATAGCTGCAAAATAGAGGAACATCATTGAATTCTGAAGTCATTGAAACTTTAGACCCTGATGAGTTACTTAAGGGGAATGTGTCACCTATATTTTATTCTTACCAGTTACCAGATGGTGATAAATATTCCTATTTTTTTATTTATTCTGTTGTTATTTTCAAATTTTTTAGTCTGAGGTCTGGAGATGACTTTGTTGACTTCTACGAGAGAATGTTGTGGACATGCTCTGTGACCTGTGCAGAGGTCATTGTGCAGGGAGGGAGAGAAGGTTAGCTGTGACATCACCTACTGTGAAATGTAAAAACAAAGCAAAAAAAGAACCAGTATTCCAGCACTGTCAGTAGGGACATCGATCATAGTAAGTATAGTAGAAATATATTTATTAATGTCAACGCTTTTCGAGGGCTAAAAGTCCTGAAGAAGAGGGCTTTTTGCCCTCGAAACGCGTTGACATTAATAAATATATTTCTACTATACTTACTACGATCATTGTCCCTACTGACAGTGCTGAATTAGTGCTTCCTTTTTTGCTTCTTCTTCACGTTTGATGTTACCCCGGTATTCGTTCTATCAGTGCGGGCAGGAACCCAGGCAGCAGTGCAGTAACCCGGTCTGCTGGTCAGACAAACCAGCGAAGTTCTTATGGTTGTTGTGACTCCTCACAACAACTTCTGGTAAGCGTAATATATTACTGAAATATCATATACTCTGAGACAACACCACACATGAGGCGCTGCCTCTTGTCTCTTTCTTTCTTTTGTGCGTCACCTACTCTAAATGATCCTGTGTTATCTGTACAGAGCTGTCCCCTGTCGTTATAATCCTGCCTGTGATGATAATGAGATGATTGATGAGAAGTGATCTTAAAGGGCTTCTGTCACCCCATTAAACCGTTTTTTTTTTTCTTTACTAATAATCCCTACACTGCGATCTCATCATACATAAGCTAATTAATGATTTTCGTTCAGTAGAATTTGTTAAAAATCGATTTTTATAATATGTAAATTACCTTGCTACCAGCAAGTAGGGTGGCTACTTGCTGGTAGCAGCCGCATCCTCCGATGGTAATGACGCCCCCTCTGCTTGTTGATTGACAGGGCCAGGGAACGGAATAGTTCTCTGCTGGCCCTGCCTGTTTTGATTCAATATCTGGCGCCTGCGCCGCGGCCGTACCGCTCTTCAATCTGCGCAGGCGCACTGAGAGGCGGCCACTCGCTCGGCCGCTCCATCCTCAATGCGCCTGCGCCGATGACGTCACATCTACACCCGGCGCAGGCGCATTGAGGAGCGAGCGCCGAGTGAGTGGCCGCCTCTCAGTGCACGTGCGCAGATTGAAGAGAGGTACGGCCGCGGCGCAGGCGCCAGATATTGAATCAAAACAGGCAGGGCCAGCAGAGAACGATTCCGTTCCCTGGCCCTGTCAATCAACAAGCAGAGGGGGCGTCATTACCATCGGAGGATGCGGCTGCTACCAGCAAGTAGCCTCCCTACTTGCTGGTAGCAAGGTAATTTACATATTATAAAAATCGATTTTTAACAAATTCTACTGAGCGAAAATCATTAATTAGCTTATGTATGCTGAGATCGCAGTGTAGGGATTATTAGTAAAGAAAAAAAAAAAACGGTTTAATGGGGTGACAGAAGCCCTTTAACAAAACAGGAAGAGTCAGACTATTATGAGGCGCAGTGGGAAAAAGGCAGGATTTCAGGATTTAAAAAAAAAATAAAAAATGCTGTAAATAGTAACATGGAAAATTAAAAATAAATACTTAAAATTCTTTAAAGAAATATGTTTAGAAAGGTTGATTTAAACAATCGGTCATTTTCCAATTATACCTACTCTTTAAATGGGTATTCTGATTTAGGGAACCCATTTTCCTTGATTAGGGGCCCTCATTTGCTATTATTTTCCAGAGTGAAAAATGGCTATACAAAAACGTCTCTCACTCCGGAAGGGATGCAAGGTAATTGAACACTTGCTGATAGTTTCCCAATTAATCACAGCTGATTACTGCCAGACCCAGCAGCAGAATGTCCTATGAGGGTCCCCTGCAACAATAATTGTCCAAAAAGTACAAACCCTTTAAGTAACCAAACACCACATAATCTTTATTGAAGGGTATTAGAAGTTATCTTAGCTTTTCAAAATGTTTTGCCAATAGTACAAATGCTTAACCCTCTGCCATATATACAGTCATATTTTTATTTGTCCTTTCTTCTCCCTATCCTGGTTCTCCCATTTTATACAGGACCCTGCACCATCTTGTCACTTGATTAGTTACACAGCTTCTTACGTTCTGCTGAATGCTGGATCCATCATCCTCCTCTGTTTGTGCCAGTGGTCATAGTCTCGATCTGTCACTAAACCCTTTCCCAGGAACCTATAAAGGGAATAAAAATACTAAAAAACCTGTAAATCTCTGCACCAAATACTATTACAGTTCAGAAACAAATTGTAAAATCGATTTACAGCCATATACAATGTATTCAGAAAGTCTGCAGAATCTTTGACAAAGAGACTTAATTTTTTTTTTTACTTAAGTACAAGCAGGAACATGAAAAAAAAATTGACAAAAAGTGAAAGGCTCTGAAGACTTACTAAATGCGCTGTATCTAGAGAGATATTGTAGAATTCTAAAGTCTTAGAGATTCTCTTAGCAAAAAGTTAATAGGTGGCACCAATGACTGTCCACAGCATCCCATACCTCCTCCACAGCTTTCAGCTGAATGCTTATTTGTGTTTTTTGTTTGTTTTTTGGCTACATTGAAGCCGCTGGTTTTCTCAGATATTTTAATGGAGGATCAATAAAGGTGAACATTTTATCAAGAAAAGACAGCTTCAGAGCTGGATCTTTGTTTGTTGTACTAAATATAAAAAATGGTTGCAAAGGTGAGCATCCCCTTTAAGCCATTGTTACCTTGTTCCAAACAAAGTTTCAACACGTTCATAGAATTTATCTTTGGCATATTTTGGTGACATCAAGAATTCCTGTGGAAAAAAGCCAAAAAATAAAATGAACGTGATTAAAAGATGAGAGAAGAAAAATATCAAGTCAGATCTGTTCTGTGTGATGATTCTCTATTATGAGGATCAGGCCCTGCTAGTCATAAAGGAGCAAAACATACCGTATCCAGTTCTTGTGCCCTAGGTACAGTGGTGCAGAGAGAACTAGCTGTGTATATATTTACAGTCAGGTCCATAAATATCGGGACATGGACACAATTCTAACATTTTTGGCTCTATACACCACCACAATGGATTTGAAATAAAACAAACAAGATGTGCTTTACCTGCAGACTGTCAGCTGTAATTTGAGGGTATTTACATGCAAATCAGGTGAACGGTGTAGGAATTACAGCAGTTTCCATATGTGCCTCCCACTTGTTAAGGGACCAAATGTAATGGGACATAATAATAATCATAAATCAAACTTTAACTTTTTAATACTTGGTTGCAAATCCTTTGCAGTCAATTACAGCCTGAAGTCTGGAACGCATAGACATCACCAGACGTTGGGTCTCATCCCTGGTGATGCTCTGCCAGGCCTCTACTGCAACTGTCTTCAGTTCCTGCTTGTTCTTGGGGCATTTTCCCTTCAGTTTTGTCTTCAGCAAGTGAAATGCAGCTCAATCGGATTCAGGTCCGGTGAGTGATTTGGCCATTGCAGAACATTTCACTTCTTTCCCTTAAAAATCTCTTTGGTTGCTTTTGCAGTATGCTTTGGGTCATTGTCCATCTGCACTGTGAAGCGCCGTCCAATGAGTTCTGAAGCATTTGGCTGAATATGAGCAGATAATATTGCCCGAAACACTTCAGAATTCATCCTGCTGCTTTTGTCAGCAGTCACATCATCAATAAATACAAGAGAAGCAGTTCCATTGGCAGCCATACATGCCCACGCCATGACACTACCACCACCATGCTTCACTGATGAGGTGGTATGCTTAGGATCATGAGCAGCTCCTTTCCTTCTCCATACTCTTCTCTTCCCATCGCTCTGGTACAAGTTGATCTTGGTCTCATCTGTCCATAGGATGTTGTTCCAGAACTGTGAAGGCTTTTTTAGATGTCGTTTGGCAAACTCTAATCTGGCCTTCCTGTGTTTGAGGCTCACCAATGGTTTCCATCTTGTGGTGAACCCTCTGTATTCACTCTGGTGAAGTCTTCTCTTGATTGTTGACTTTGACACACGGACACCTACCTCCTGGAGAGTGTTCTTGATCTGGGAAGGGTGTTTTCTTCACCAGGGAAAGAATTCTTCTGCATCCACCACAGGTGTTTTCTGTGGTCTTCCGGGTCTTTTGGTGTTGCTGAGCTCACCGATGCATTCCTTCTTTTTAAGAATGTTCCAAACAGTTGTTTTGGCCACACCTTATGTTTTTGCTATCTCTCTGATGGGTTTGTTGTGTTTTTCAGCCCAATGATGGCTTCACTGATAGTGACAGCTCTTTGGATCTCATCTTGGGAGTTGACAGCAACAGATTCCAAATGCAGATAGCAGACTGGAAATTAACTCCGGACCTTTTATCTGCTCATTGTAATTGGGATAATGAGGGATGAACACACACCCGGCCATGGAACAGCTGAGAAGCCAATTGTCCCATTACTTCTGGTCCCTTAACAAGTTGGAGGCACATATGCAAACTGTTGTAATTCCTGCACCGTTCACCTGATTTGGATGTAAATGCCCTCTAATTAAAGCTGACAGTCTGCAGGTAAAGCACATCTTGTTCGTTTCATTTCAAATCCATTGTGATGGTGTATAAAGCCAAAAATGTCTGAATTGTGTCCATGTCCCAATATTTATGGACCTGACTGTATGTATACATTTGTGTATATACAGTGCCTTGAAAAAGTATTCATACCGCTTGAACTTTTCCACATTATTTCAAGTTGCACCCACAAACTTAAATGTACAATTATGTGTGAAGAGAAAAGAAAATTATACATGGTTTTCAAAATTGTTAATAAATAAAAATCTGAAAAATGTGGCGTGCATTTGTATTCAGCCCCCTGTACTCTGATACCCCTAAATATAATCCAGTGTGACCAACTGCCTTCAGAAGTCACTTAAAGGGGTTCTCGGGGAATTAAGAAAATGAAAATACTTAAATATTACTTTAGTGTAAACATATACTAAACAAATACATTGCATTAGCTATAATGATTCATTTTGTCTAGGGATCAATCATTAGGAGAAATAAAATGGCCGCCGTCCTATTAGTTCACACAAAACCTGTTCTAATTACACAGCAGGACAAGTTACTTTACAACACTGAGCTAAAGAGCTGCCTCATCCTGCTCACTGCTCTGCCTGTCAGGGATTATGATCCTGAATACAGCTAATAAGATCTTCAGCTGAATCTCTGTAGGAATGGAGTTAATGAGGAGACATGAAGTGCAGAGAGGACGGACAGGACAGGTAATGTGGGACTGTGGTAATGGAGACTGCATACAAGAGCTGCTGCTACACCCCCACTATACTCTCTGTGCTTCATGTCTCCTAATGAACTCCATTCCTACAGAGATTCATCTGAAGATCATATTAAACTATATTCAGGATCATAATCCCTGACAAGAGAGGAAGATGGTGCAGCTCTTTAACTTATCCTCACATGTAATTAGGACAGGTTTTGTGTGGACTACTAGAATGGCGGCCATTTTATTTTTCCTAATGACTACTCCCCTGACAAAACGAGCCATTATAACTAATGAAAGGTATTTGGTAATATACACTGCTCAAAAAAATAAAGGGAACACTTAAACAACACAATGTAACTCCAAGTCAATCACACTTCTGTGAAATCAAACTGTCCACTTAGGAAGCAACACTGAGTGACAATCAATTTCACATGTTGTTGTGCAAATGGGATAGACAACAGGTGTAAATTATAGGCAATTAGCAAGACACCCCCAATAAAGGAGTGGTTCTGCAGGTGGTGACCACAGACCACTTCTCAGTTCCTATGCTTCCTGGCTGATGTTTTGGTCACTTTTGAATGCTGGCGGTGCTTTCACTCTAGTAGTAGCATGAGACGGAGTCTACAACCCACACAAATGGCTCAGGTAGTGCAGCTTATCCAGGATGGCACATCAATGCGAGCTGTGGCAAGAAGGTTTGCTGTGTCTATCAGCGTAGTGTCCAGAACATGGAGGCGCTTCCAGGAGACAGGCCAGTACATCAGGAGACGTGGAGGAGGCCGTAGGAGGGCAACAACCCAGCAGCAGGACCGCTACCTCCGCCTTTGTGCAAGGAGGAACAGGAGGAGCACTGCCAGAGCCCTGCAAAATGACCTCCAGCAGGCCACAAATTCGCATGTGTCTGCTCAAACGGTCAGAAACAGACTCCATGAGGGTGATATGGGGGCCCGAAGTCCACAGGTGGGGGTTGTGCTTACAGCCCAACACCGTGCAGGACGTTTGGCATTTTCCAGAGAACACCAATATTGGCAAATTCGCCACTGGCGCCCTGTGCTCTTCACAGATGAAAGCAGGTTCACACTGAGCACATGTGACAGACGTGACAGAGTCTTGAGACGCCGTGGAGAACGTTCTGCTGCCTGCAACATCCTCCAGCATGACCGGTTTGGCATTGGGTCAGTAATGGTGTGGGGTGGCATTTCTTTGGAGGGCCGCACAGCCCTCCATGTGCTCGCCAGAGGTAGCCTGACTGCCATTTGGTACCGAGATGAGATCCTCAGACCCCTTGTGAGACCATATGCTGGTGCGGTTGGCCCTGGGTTCCTTCTAATGCAAGACAATGCTAGACCTCATGTGGCTGGAGTGTGTCAGCAGTTCCTGCAAGACGAAGGCATTGATGCTATGGACTGGCCCGCCCGTTCCCCAGACCTGAATCCAATTGAGCACATCTGGGACATCATGTCTCGCTCTATCCACCAACGTCACATTGCACCACAGACTGTCCAGGAGTTGGCAGATGCTTTAGTCCAGGTCTGGGAAGAGATCCCTCAGGAGACCGTCCGCCACCTCATCAGGAGCATGCACAGGCGTTGTAGGGAGGTCATACAGGCACGTGGAGGCCACACACACTACTGAGCCTCATTTTGACTTGTTTTAAGGACATTACATCAAAGTTGGATCAGCCTGTAGTGTGTTTTTCCACTTTAATTTTGAGGGTGACTGCAAATCCAGACCTCCATGGGTTGAAAAATTTGATTTCCATTTTTTAATTTTTGTGTGATTTTGTTGTCAGCACATTCAACTATGTAAAGAACAAAGTATTTCAGAAGAATATTTAATTAATTCAGATCTAGGATGTGTTATTTTTGTGTTCCCTTTATTTTTTTGAGCAGTGTATTTATAATGAAGTAATATTTGAGTATTTTCATTTTCTTAATTCCCGGAGAACCCCTTAGTAAATAGAGTCCATCTATGTGTAATGTATTCTTGGTATAAGTCCAGCTGCTCTGTGAAGGGCTCAGAGGTTTGTTAGAGAACATTAGTGATCAAACAGCATCATGAAAACCAAGGAACACAACAGACAGGTTAGGGAAAAAGTTGTGGAGAAGAGTAAAGCAGAGTTAGGTTATAAAAAGAATATCCCAAGCTTTGAACATCTTATGGAGCACACGGAGCACCTAAACTGACAGCCCAGGCAAGGAGAGCATTAATTAGTAGCCAAGAAGCCTATGGTCACTCTGGAGGTGCTGCAGAGATCCACAGCTTAGGTGGGAGAATCTGTCCACTAGACCAGTGTTTCCCAACCAGTGTGCCTCCAGCTGTTGCAAAACTACAACTCCCAGCATGCCCGCACAGCCAAAGGCTGTCCGGGAATGCTGGGAGTTGTAGTTTTGCAACAGCTGGAGGCACACTGGTTGGGAAACACTGCACTAGACAACTATTAGTTGTGGACTCCACAAATCTGGCCTTTATGGAACAGTGGCAAGAAGAAAGCCATTTATGAAAGCAAGCCATAAGAAGTCATGTGGAAAAAAGGTGCTCTGGTCAGATGAGACCAAAGTGGAACTTGGCCAAAATATAAAATGCTATGTGTGGCGAAAAACTCACCCTACACATCACCCTGAACACACCATCCCCACTGTGAAACATGGTGGTGGCAGCATCATGCTGTGGGGAGGCTTTTCTTCAGCAGGGACAGGAAAGCTGGTCAGAGTTGATGGAAAGATGGATGGAGCTAAATACAGGGCAATCTGTAAGAACAACCTGGCTCCAAAAGACTTGAGACTAGGATGGAGGTTCATCGTCCAGCAGGACAACAACCCCAAACATCCAGCCAGAGCTACAATGGAATGGTCAAGCATATTTATGTGCTAGAATGGACCAGTCACAGTCCAGACCTAAATCCCATTGAGAATCTGTAGCAAGACTTGAAAATTGCTGTTCACAGATGCTCTCCATCCAATCTGACCCAGGTTTTTTGCAAAGAAGAATGAGCAAAAAGTTCAGCCTGTAGATGTGAAAAGCTGGTAAAGACAGACCCTAAAAGACTTGCCACTGTAATTGAAAGTGAAAGGTGGCCCTACAATGTATTTACTCAGAGGGGTTGAATACACTTCCCAGTTAAATTTTTCTTCACACATACTTAATACTTTGTGTTGGTCTATCACATAAAATACCAATAAAATACATTTAAGTTTGTGGATGTAACATGAAAAAATGTAGAAAAGTTCAAGGTGAATGGATGCTTTTTCAAGGCACTGTATTTCTGTATATATTTGTGCATGTGATGCATTTCTGATATATTGTTGCCTTGTTAATTGCACACTCAGTATATGTAGATCAGGAGAATTCAAGAATATAGAGGAATCTGACTAAATAGATATACAGTATGATTGGTTACTTGCCTTAACCCATTCTGGACTGATAACAATGACAAATGTACCGTGTAACATATTAACACGTACCACTGGACCGTACTTCTCAACCCTAGAAAATAAATGTTATCATGACAATACAGAAACCTTAGTGGATAACGACCCCTCCCCCTGATCAGCTGTTTGAAGAGAAGGCAGCGCTCATATATGAGAGTTGCTTTCTCTGCTCTGTTTACCTGCTCATTTGCAGTGGTGAGCAGAGTAACTACAAGTATAGTGTTGTCATGGACGTTCCCGTGACAGGTGGCAGGAGATCGGTGAGACTGGCAAAACGTGGTTTGGTCTGACATGTTTTCCGTTTTGGATCAAATGACGTCTGTGTTGTTTCTGGTGCTTGCCGCACCTTCTTTCCCCAGATGTGGCTATTATGGTAATTTAACCTTCTCTATTTATTGTTGTTTCTCCCACAATGCTGTGCGGTTTATAACTTCTGAGTTGTGGATTGCTGGTGTGTGGATCTCAGCTGAGTTCCTGGTGCTGCCATAGCCACTTGAAGGTAAGTGTTTTCTTTCCCTTTTGTATTTTGTTTGGGTTATTTTGTGTGTTGCATTTCCCTGTCATTTGTATTAAGGCCTGAGGGAGACTCCTGTTCGTCCTTCCTTTTGGAGGAACAGGTTGTCTCAGTCCTGACATTAGTACCAGGGTCCTTTAGGGTGAGTTAGGACACTAGGTATTCCTGTGTATGAACTCACCTACCTCTGGGGTCTGTTCATACTGGTAGTCAGGACTTTGATTAGGGGTTTACTAGGAGGTGTCCATCTCCTTTCCCTAGTTTCCAGGCCTTATTCCCTCACCCCTTTCCCTCCTATGTTTGGTGTGGTGTTTCCCTCCCACACCCAAACGTGGCAGGCGTCCCCTTTCACTTCTATGGGACAGCTTAGTCTGGGACGCCATACTTATCATTTCCCTGCTCACCACTGCAATTGCTGCGACAAGCAGGTAAACAGAGCAGAGAAGGCATCGCTCGGTGAGGGTGCCAGGAGGCAGACCGCCGCTGATCTGATATTGATGACCTATACTCAGGATAGGTCATCAACAGTAAAAAGCAGACAACCCCTTTAAATACATACTTGAAAAACATTACATACAGTGCTACAGAACATACAGGGTCATACAGGGTACCTCCTACATCCAGTAACGTCTCCTGATGTAGACGTTCTCTTTCTCCTTTCAGATCAGACCGCCATGATGATTTCTTTTAGCAATCTCTTCTCTCAGAGTTTAACAAACAGAAATCTTAGTTTCCTACTTTTCCATCATCCTCCCACCCCCAATACTGTACCCACTCTGCTCCCCAATATTATACTGCAGAAATAGTTACCCTGAAAATACTGGTACCACACCGATAGTGCCCCCTCAATAATTATTGGCACACAAAAATAACTGCCCCCAGCAAATAGTGTCCAACATTAATTAGACCTCCATGTCAGACCCCCCAATATCAGACCTCAGCTTAGATTCCCTTTAAACCTGCATATCAGACCTCACACCAGACCCCCATTAGTCCTCTCAGACCCCCCTATATCAGAAATTAGATCAGACCACCATTAGGCCTCCATGTCAGGTGCCCCCCATTATCAGACCTCAGATTAGACCCCCATTAGACCTCCAGACCACCCCCATATCAGACAAGACCCTCATTAGACCTCTCAAACCCCCCATATAAGACTTTAGATAAGACTTTAAAATAAATTAATTAATTTAGCTCTCCTGCTCTGCCGCCATTCTCAAGGTCTGGCGGTCTTCCAGGCTCTCTTGTCTTTTTGAGGCCTGACACACCAGAGCGTCCCCAAGAAGAGCAAGTGTAACACCCCAGAGTGGTGTTACCACTTCTGCACCTTGCTACTGTCTTTATTGGTCTAACCTCATGTCATCTTATGCATTTATTCCAGATCCTCCACACTGTGCATATCTGATGTTATGTAACTGTTCATGTGTTGTAATGTGCCTGGTTCACCAGTAGGTGGCAGCAAACATGGCAGAGCTATACTTAGATAGAATGGAACTTACCATTCCATTCTAACACCCCTCTGTGGAGAAGTGGTCTAGTCCCACTTCCTGCAGGAAGGGTGGGGACCAGTTTCTAGATTAGTCTAGCTTACTCCCAGCTAGGGGAAGGGTGTACCGGGGCAAGTCTCTGCTGGACGTGCCAAAGCCAGCCAGAGCACCCTTTGCTGGCCATGGAGGCCAAAGCTTAGAGCCTCAGGAGCCAAGAGAAAGGTTCCCTAGCCTGATCTAGAGATAGACCATACAAAGAGAAGTGCACCATACAAGAAGAAGCAAAGTTATACAGTCAGCCTGTCAGTACAGCAGAGCCAGAGAGAAACAGATATAGCAGAGTGGAGTTTGCCTGCCAGTTTCATGCTAAAGCCTGCTGGGACCAAGACAGAGTCTGTAAACCGTTTTGGAGAACGTTTATGCAAAGTAAAGCTGCTGTTCTACAAGGTCTGGACTCAATCTTTCTTTCAAATCCCTCAATTATTCCCCCTATTTATTGCTTCGGAGCCAAAGCCTGGGGTCCAGAAGTATCCAGGTAGGAGCACCGTGACACACATAAAGGGACATTTTAGGCCGCACTATACCACTAGAAAAATACAACGCCACTGGCAACCTGGTTTAGGGACTCGGTTGCAACTGCAACCACTGCAATCTCTATAGCTACACCAGTGCTATTGGGGTACTATAGGGCTCCTTACTGAAGGGAAACTGAACAATTGCTTTGATCACTGGAGGTCACATAATGAGATTCTGGCATCATCTTTCTATGTAGATCCAATCCCTTCTGCAAAAACTTATGTTCGAATAGCAGTCTCCACAAAAACATTTGCAACAGTAATAGTAAATGATATATTATAGTAGCCAGTGATGACTGGTGACCACTTACCATTCCAGGAAGGTGTCATACATAACCATATTATTCTTCATCAGCTTCATTATTGTTGGTGAGTGTCCAAAGAGAAAACTGCAGAATAAACACAATCTACATTGTATCGAATCTCATTAATTGTTTCCTTGGAGCAGTTATAGGGGTCGATAGGACACGGCTACAGGTAGAATTACATGTGGTGATTTTGTGGCACTTTTGCTTTTCGTGACATGCCATGCTCTAAATGTATGGAGCAGATGAAGGACGTTGTGTAACGCCTCTTCTTCCTAACGTGTGCGGCAGATGGTGAGAGTCGCTGCAACCAGGAGGACGAGTTTAACTGTTGTAAAAACAGGAATAACTGAAAAATAATGACTTTGCAGAAACTGAGCGGACCTGTTACACCCAATGTATATACAATGACAGTACTGGAGCACTATGATCACGAGACAGAGACATACATGTACTGAAAAATCTGAGGGCAAAAGTCTCATTCTTGGTAGCCATTCTGTGTATGGGACATTAGACTGCCAGGACGTACACATTAAAGGGGGCTTCTGTAAGTAGAGTTTAATATTTCTATAATGAAACATTCTGCTACTTTCTAATATACTTTGTAACACAACAAGGTTTCTCCTTGCTCCTGGTCCCCGTCTCACCGGTATGCTGTATCTGATGACATCATTGTATATAGCATGCTATATCAGTGCATGTGCTCCACTTACAGAGATTTTATTTAGCAAAAGAGCTTGTGGTCCCCCAGATAAAGGGTCCGGTGTGATTATGAGCTCTTCACCCCCTATTGCTACTCAATTAAAAGTGGGGATTTAACTAAATGAAACATCTGCACCCCTCAAACTTTCTTTTCCAGCAGAACTGCAAGACATTGTTGTGTGCAGAGTAATATTTTCTCTCTGTCTACCCCCTCCTCGCTCCTTACCTGTCTCTGGGGGAACCAGGGATGTGGTCATACTTCATATGTATGTAGTAGATGTATCCACAGTAAAGAAGGAAACAGAGGACAACCAGGATCAGGAGCAGAATAAGAGCCGCAGTCATAAAAGTCCACAACCCCATGTTTTCTTCTTGTATCAGCACAGGTCAGGGGCTGCAGCTTGTGACATCTACTGAGACACAAAGCAAGAGGCAGGCTGCACAATAAGTCACAGCGTCCCTCCCTCCTCCAGGAGCACAAGGAGGCGCTTATCACATTCTTTGGCTGAGGCCTTATGCATTGGTGAAGTCGGTGTATCATATACTAAAGACTGCCATGTGTAAAGCATCGGACTGGCCCACCAGATACCATATCTGCTAACATAGTGGGCCCCAAAGATCCAGGAGAAAAAAAAAATGATTTGGAGTTGTCTTTGAAAACAGTAACTTGCCACTATGATGTATTTCTTTAAATCAAAACCAATTAGACTTTATTGATGATGATTTCCTCTGGTAGGCCCTAAGAACCCAGTCTTATCCTGAATGTGTAAAAAGCCTGCTGATGGTTAACCTCACCAGTTTACACCATTAACGTGTCATCACAATTTTGTTCATTTGTAGTTAAAGCCGGTATTTATACCACTCTCACCAGCAGTGCGGAAATCCGAGGAGAAGCTGCAATTCACAACAGTCAGCAAACCATAATATATTTAAAATTTCTGTATTCCAGGTGTGGACTGTTCTAGTTACCGTAGCTAACTGGTCTGAGCAAGTCCAATGCTATGGAGACCCAGACATCTTTAAAGGGCTTCTGTCACCCCCAAAACCCTTATTTTTTTTTGGGCTTGTTAAAATCCTTATTTAACTACTATTCCCTATATAGGGATCTTACCTTTGTCTGTGGCTTCTGTTCCTTAAAAAACGATCTTTTAAAATATGCAAATCACTTCACTACCAGCAAGTAGGGCGTCTGCTTGCTGGTAGCCGCCGCAAAAAAACGCCCCCTCCTCCTGTTGATTGACAGGGCCAGCGAGCGCTCTCCTCCTCCGGCAGGCCCTGTCATAATTTTAAATCCCGCGCCTGTCTTCATTCGGCGCAGGCGCTCTGTGAGAAGAAGGCTCGCCTCCTCAGCACTCCCTCAGTGCGCCTACGCCGATGACGTCACCGAAAGAGAAGACGTCATCGGCGCAGGCGCACTGAGGGAGTGCTGAGGAGGCGAGCGTCCTTCTCTCAGAGCGCCTGCGCCGAATGAAGACAGGCGCGGGATTTGAAATGATGACAGGGCCAGCCGGAGGAGGAGAGCGCTCGCTGGCCCTGTCAATCAACAGGAGGAGGGGGCGGGTTTTTTTTACTTCAAAATGTTTTTATTGTTTCATATAAATATGAATATACACCGATAGGCGAGAGAAGATTAACAATGACAAGATCATAGATACAGTACAGACCAAAAGTTTGGACACACCTTCTCATTCAAAGAGTTTTCTTTATTTTCATGACTATGAAGGCATCAAAACTATGAATTAACACATGTGGAATTATATACATAACAAACAAGTGTGAAACAACTGAAAATAGGTCATATTCTAGGTTCTTCAAAGTAGCCACCTTTTGCTTTGATTACTGCTTTGCACACTCTTGGCATTCTCTTGATGAGCTTCAAGAGGTAGTCCCCTGAAATGGTCTTCCAACAGTCTTGAAGGAGTTCCCAGAGATGCTTAGAACTTGTTGGCCCTTTTGCCTTCACTCTGCGGTCAAGCTCACCCCAAACCATCTAGATTGGGTTCAGGTCCGGTGACTGTGGAGGCCAGGTCATCTGGCGCAGCACCCCATCACTCTCCTTCATGGTCAAATAGCCCTTACTTTCAAAGTTTTCCCAATTTTTCGGCTGACTGACTGACTGACCTTCATTTCTTAAAGTAATGATGGCCACTCGTTTTTCTTTACTTAGCTGCTTTTTTCTTGCCATAATACAAATTCTAACAGTCTATTCAGTAGGACTATCAGCTGTGTATCCACCTGACTTCTCCTCAACGCAACTGATGGTCCCAACACCATTTATAAGGCAAGAAATCCCACTTATTAAACCTGGCAGGGCACACCTGTGAAGTGAAAACCATTTCAGGGGACTACCTCTTGAAGCTCATCAAGAGAATGCCAAGAGTGTGCAAAGCAGTAATCAAAGCAAAAGGTGGCTACTTTGAAGAACCTAGAATATGACATATTTTCAGTTGTTTCACACTTGTTTGTTATGTATATAATTCCACATGCGTTAATTCATAGTTTTGATGCCTTCAGTGTGAATCTACAATTTTCATAGTCATGAAAATAAAGAAAACTCTTTGAATGAGAAGGTGTGTCCAAACTTTTGGTCTGTACTGTATATCGGCATGCTTATACAACAACCAATACATTAGTTATACAGATATTGCTATAATCGGTATATCGCATTGTCTGGTAGAACATGAACTTGGGGAAACATTTCAAAAGGGGGAGAAAGGAGGGGGGGGAGACTAAGGGGATGAGGGTATAGGATATTATGAGTCATGATGTCTTACATTCCCTCTCAACATGAACTATTACTAGAGAACAGAGGGGGGTAGGGCGTTTTTTTGCGGCGGCTACCAGCAAGTAGACGCCCTACTTGCTGGTAGTGAAGCGATTTGCATATTTTAAAAGATCGTTTTTTTAAGGAAAAGAAGCCACAGACAAAGGTAAGATCCCTATATAGGGATTAGTAGTTAAATAAGGATTTTAACAAGCCCAAAATAAAAAAAAAAGGGTTTAAGGGGTGACAGAAGCCCTTTAACCACCTCAGCTCCCCTAACTTAAACCACCTTAATGACCAGACCACTTTTTACAATTCTGCACTACACTACTTTCACGGTTTATTGCTTGGTCATGCAACTTACCACCCAAATGAATTTTACCTCCTTTTCTTCTCACTAATAGAGCTTTCATTTGGTGGTATTTCATTGCTGCTGACATTTTTACTTTTTTTGTTATTAATTGAAATTGACCGAAATTTTAGCAAAAAAATGACATTTTTCACTTTCAGTTGTAAAATTTTTCAAATAAAACTAAATCTCCATATGAATTTTTCTCTAAATTTATTGTTCTACATGTCTTTAATAAAAAAATGCAATAAGTGTATATTTATTGGTTTGCGCAAAAGTTATAGCGTTTACAAACTATGGTACAAAAATGTGAATTTCCGCATTTTGAAGCAGCTCTGACTTTCTGAGCACCTGTCATGTTTCCTGAGGTTTTACAATGCCCAGACAGTAGAAACACCACACAAATGACCCCATTTAGGAAAGTAGACACCCTAAGGTATTCGCTGATGGGAATAGTGAGTTCATGGAAGTTTTTATTTTTTGTCACAAGTTAGCGGAAAATGATTTATTTTTAATTATTTTTATTTTTTTTACAAAGTCTCATATTCCACTAACTTGTGACAAAAAATAAAATTTTACATGAACTCACCATACCCCTAACGGAATACCTTGGGGTGTCTTCTTTCCAAAATGGGGTCACTTGTGGGGTATTTATACTTCCCTTGCATTTTAGGGGCCCTAAAGCGTGAGAAGAAGTCTGGAATCCAAATGCGTAAAAAATGCCCTGTGAAATCCTAAAGGTGCTCTTTGGAATTTGGGCCCCTTTGCCCACCTAGGCTGCAAAAAAGTGTCACACATGTGGTATCGCCGTACTCAGGAGAAGTAGGGCAATGTGTTTTGGGGTGTATTTTTACATATACCCATGCTGGGTGAGAGAAATATCTCTCTAAAAGTCAACTTTTCCCATTTTTTTATACAAAGTTGTCATTTTAGAGAGATATTTATCTCACCCAACATGGGTATATGTAAAAAGACACCCCAAAACACATTGCCCAACTTCTCCTGAGTACGGCGATACCACATGTGTGACACTTTTTTGCAGCCTAGGTGCCCAAAGGGGCCCAAATTCCTTTTAGGAGGGCATTTTTAGACATTTGGATTCCAGGCTTCTTCTCACGCTTTAGGGCCCCTAAAATGCCAGGGCAGTATAAATACCCCACATGTGACCCTATTTTAGAAAAAAGACACCCCAAGGTATTCCGTGAGGGGCATGGCGAGTTCATAGAAGATTATTTTTCTTCGCACAAGTTAGCGGAAATAGATTTTTTTTAGTTTTTTCTCACAAAGTCTCCCTTTCCGCTAACTTGGGACAAAAAGTTCAATCTTTCATGGACTCAATATGCCCCTCAGCGAATACCTTGGGGTGTCTTCTTTCCAAAATGGGGTCATTTGTGGGGTGTTTGTACTGCCCTGGCATTTGAGGGTCTCCGCAATCATTACATGTATGGCCAGCATTAGGAGTTTCTGCTATTCTCCTTATATTGAGCATACGGGTAATGAGATTTTTTTTTTTCATTCAGCCTCTGGGCTGAAAGAAAAAATGAAGGGCACAGATTTCTTCATTCGCATCGATCAATGTGGATGAAAAAAATCTCTGCCAGGACATAGGAGCTCCGCCCCAACATCCAAACCCACTCAGCCCGTATGCCCTGGCAAACCCGATTTCTCCATTCACATCAATCGATGTGGATGAATAAATCATTGCAGGGATTTTTTTTTTTTATATATATATACAAAGTGTTTGCCAAAGCATATGAACACCGCCCCTCAGCTCATAAGCCTCGACAAACGTATCTTTTTTACTGCAGAGGAGAAATCTCATCTTGCAGCGCCGCATACACCAACTTTTGTGTAATCGGACAGCAGCGCAATGCTTCTGTCAGAATGCACATCAGTGCTGCAGCTGGTTCATCGGTTGGTCCACCTAGAAGGTAAAAAAACCAACAAAAAAAAACAGGCCGCAACGCAATAAATTTATTAACATTAACTTTATATAACATTTGAACAGAACATTAACTTTTATAAACTTTATTGAACTTTTGGAACAGAACATTAACTTTTTTGCTTACCAATGATTTTTTATTTTTATTTTTTTTACCTTTATAGGACAAACCTCTCCTTCCCCATGGGACAATGTGCAAAGCGCAAAGCGCCCAGAGATGTGGCGAAGTACATTATGCACTTTGTCCCAGGTGAAAGGAGAGGTTTGCAGCAGCTGTGAGTGAAAGGGCCCTAAGAGCCCTATGTGCCTGTCCTGTGTCACGCAATCCCTATGCTAATAGTGTACCTACTTCCGGAAACACTCACCAAAGCATAGGGCAGGGTGGTCAGAGCAGTCAGGACAGAAATAGCGGGTGTCACGCCTTATTCCACTCCTGCTAAAGACACGACATTTTTTCGGGGTGGCGGTTGGTTTGAAGTACCAGCAAACACATTGTGGAAATGTTGCTCGTGTAGACGGCTCACTACACTGGTGGTTGGGGCCACGGAACCTCCTGGATACAGGAGGTTCTCGATGATCTCCTCCTGAAATTTGAGGAAGGATCCTGTTCTCCCAGCCTTACTGTAGAGAACAAAACTATTATATGCAGCCAATTGAATCAAATACCTTCTTATACCAGCGTCTGGTGCAGCGGGACACTAAATAAGGAGCCAACATCTGGTCATTGAAGTCCACCCCTCCCATGAGCAAATCATAGTTGTGGACACAGAGGGGCTTTTCAATGACACTGGTTGCACGTTCTATTTGTATTGTCGTGTCTGCGTGAATGGTGGAGAGCATGTAAACGTCACGCTTGTCTCTCCATTTCACCGCGAGCAGTTCTTCGTTACACAAGGCAACCCTCTCCCCCCCTTGCAAGACGGGTGGTAACGAGCCGTTGGGGGAAGCCCCGGCGACTAGGTCGCGCGGTGCCACAGCAGCCAATCTGTTCTAAAAACAAATGCCTGAAGAGGGGCACACTTGTATAGAAATTGTCCACATAAAGATGGTACCCCTTGCCAAATAAGTGTGACACCAAGTCCCAGACTGTCTTCCCACTGCTCCCCAGATAGTCAGGACAACCGACCGGCTCCAGGGTCTGATCTTTACCCTCATAGACTCGAAATTTGTGCGTATAGCCTGTGGCCCTTTCACAGAGCTCATACAATTTGACCCCATACCGGGCGCGCTTGCTTGGGATGTATTGTTTGAAGCCAAGGCGCCCGGTAAAATGTATAAGGGACTCGTCTATGCAGATGTTTTGCTCAGGGATATACAAATCTGCAAATTTGGTGTTAAAGTGGTCTATGAGGGACCGAATTTTGTGGAACCGGTCAAAAGCTGGGTGGCCTCTGGGACGAGAGGTGCTGTTGTCACTAAAGTGCAGGAAACGCAGGATGGTCTCAAATCGTGTCCTGGACATAGCAGCAGAGAACATGGGCATGTGATGAATTGAGTTTGTGGACCAATATGACCGCAATTCATGCTTTTTTGTCAGGCCCATGTTGAGGAGAAGGCCCAGAAAAGTTTTAAATTCAGAAACTTGGACGGGTTTCCACCGGAAAAGCTGGGCATAAAAGCTTCCCGGGTTGGCGGCTATAAATTGAGTGGCATATCGGTTTGTTTCTGCCACGACTAAGTCCAAGAGCTCCGCAGTCAAGAACAGCTCAAAAAACCCCAGTGCCGATCCGATCTGAGCTGGCTCAACCCGAACTCCAGACTGGGCGGTGAAAGGGGGAACTACTGGTGCGGCTGAAGTTGGGGGCTGCCAATCAGGGTTTGCCAGCACCTCAGGGACTCTAAGGGCTCTACGGGCCTGTCTGTGCGGTGGCTGCGGCGGGGGAACTAATGCACGTGCCACCGTACCAGATTCAACTGCCCTTCTGGTGCTCGCCACTTCACCATGTTCTACGGCAGTGCTGGTACTAGGTCCAGGATGGGCTGGTGTATGCCTCACCACGTAATACGACAGCGCCAGCCCCACTCTGCTGCCCTTGAAGCGGATCCTGCGCAACCTGTGGTCTAGCAACACGGGACCGGGTACGCCTGGTGGTATCAAGGACCTCAACCTCATCGTCCGAACTTTGGGTCAGACTGCCACTGCTTTCTACAGGTTCGTATTCTGACCCACTGGATTTGTCAGATGAGGGTTCCCATTCCTCATCCGACTGGGTCAGAATCCTGTAGGCCTCTTCAGAAGAATACCCCCTGTTTGACATTTGGACTACTAAATTTAGGGGTATTCCCTGAGACTACCCAAGAAAAAAAGCAAGCCTGTCTTACAAATGGGAGGCTAGCGAAGTACCGGAGGCCGCTGCGATTGATAAAAAATAACAAAACGGATTTTTTTTTTATCGCCGCAGCGCTTGTGAAGTGATTGTGCAGTGATAAAAAAAATATATAATTTTTGTCACTGCGGCGGGGCGGGCGTGGGTGAACGCACGTGTGGGCGACCGATCAGGCCTGATCGGGCAAACACTGCGTTTTGGGTGGAGGGCGAGCTAAGGTGACACTAATACTATTATAGATCTGACTCTGATCAGTTCTGATCACTTACAGATACTATAAAAGTACCAGTGACTGCGGTGCGGTGGGCTGGGCGCTAACCGACGCTAACTACCTACCAAAGGGGCCTAAACTATCCTAAACCTAATAGTCAATACTGGTGGAAAAAAATAGTGACAGTTTACACTGATCACTTTTTTACCTTTCCCTAGTGATTGACAGGGGTGATCAAGGGGTTAATTGGGGTGATGGGGGGTGATCTGGGGCTAAGTGTGAAGTGTTTGGTGTACTCACAGTGATGTGTGCTCCTCTGCTGGGACCAACCGACAAAAAGGGCCCAACAGAGAGCACAGAAGCCATTTAACACACTATATTTATAAATATAATGTGTTATATGGCTTCTGATTCGATTTTTCAAAAGTCACCAGCCTGCCAGCGATGATCATTGGCTGGCAGGCTGGTGACGAACTTCTCCTGCGTCGATTCCCGGCCCGCACTGCGCATGTGCGGGCAGGCTATGCTCGAAATCTCGCGTCTCGCGAGAGGACGCATCAGCGGGTCCAGGAGGAATAACAGGGCCGCCGCCAGGACGCAATCCTGCGTATGGCGGTCCTGAGGTGGTTAAAAAGTGGGTTTTGGAAATTTTCTGAAAAATTTCAAGATTTGCTTCTAAGCCTTCTAACGTCCCCAAAAAATAAAATGGCATTTATAAAATGATCCAAACATGTAGTAGACATATGGGGAATGTAAAGTAACAACTATTTTTGGAGGTATTACCATCTATTAAAAAAGTTGAGAAATTTGAAAATTTGCTAATTTTTCAACATTTTTGGTAAATTTATAAATAAAAATAAATTTTTTTGACTCAATTTTACCACTGTCATGAAGTACAATATGTGATGAGAAAACAATCTCAGAATGACCTGGATAAATAAAAGCGTTTTAAAGTTATCACCACACAAAGTGACACATGTCAGATTTGCAAAAAATGGCCTGGTCCTTAAGTGAAATATGGCAGGGTCCTTAAAGGGTTAATATTTAGCTCATTGTGAACGTGAACATCTACTATAGATGAGTCATCACCCCACTAGATAAAGAATAGGTCCTCTATATATATTTTTATCAAATATGTTTTTATTGAGTTTTCACAAACAAGATATTTCCAAACCAGGTATTGCAAATTTAGTAAATTATTGAACATGGGAAGTAGAATGGTAAGAGCTACTTACGGCTGGAAGGTTAGGATCGCTCCCCTTCGGGTGAAGGGGGGGGGGGTGTAAGTAGGAGATGGACACCTATCCGCAGTTACATATACTTGTAGTTACTCAATTACCAAAATTCAAGGTAACTGTTATGTACCACGTAGTGGAATGTTATGTGGATCAAAGTCGCAAGGGATAAAACATTCGTCTCTTATCACCTGTCGCTCTCGGGATTATTCTGTAATTGTAAACGGCCACACATATGTGGCAACGTAGCTAACACATCATATCAAGTCCAATTACTGCATACCACCTTACTTCATACCATGGCAGTTGATGTTTGACACCTAACGTGTGTTAATTAAGAAATCATAAGGGTGAAGTAGGCAGTATTGTAGTGCATGTTGTCATAGTATATAATGGTGTATTATACTATATTTTGTCGCAGTATGACATGTCAGAGTGTTCCTGAGTAAGTTCATTCCGTGAGGGTCAAGCAGGATAGCCATTTAAGTGCTGGAGCATCTGTAACTTTTCCATGGTGTCCAGATGCGCAGGAAATTGGGATGGGATCTGTTCGCACAGCTCGCCAGCTCCTCCAAAAGGTAAATTTGATCAACTTTCTCATGCCATTGTTCTAAGGTCGGAGGCTCCGGATTGAGCCATTGGAGGGGAATTAGCGATCTGGCGGACTGGACTAGCCATCTAGGAAGATCAAACGCCTTCGGGGTCTAGCCTGGCGTAGGTAGCCACAATAGTACTGAGGTAGGTGAAAGTTTAATGGAGAAACTACAAATGTGGTTTATTTTGCTTTCTATTTGGTCCCAAAATCTTTTAATACTGGGACATGACCAGAATATGTGGCTCAACGAATCCACACCTAGTGAACATCTCCAGCAAGCACTTGTTTCCCGTAGTCCCATTTTATGTAATTTATCTGGACCGTTATACAATCTCAACATAGTCTTATACGAATGTTCTTGATTTCTAACGTATCTGGAGAAACCATGTAATCTTAGGTGTATTTGATCTACTTCAGCAGGAGTGAAAGATAGCCCCAGGTCCTTTTCCCAATGTTTGATGTAGGCAGGAGTACTTCCACAAGACATGGACTGCAAGCTCCTGTATAGTAGAGAAATGACGTGTTTGGGAGTCGATGGATTAGCCATTAGTTTCTCAAACCAGGTCATCTCTGCAGCCATGTCATATTTGGACTGCAATTGTATACAGGCTGATCTGAACTTCATTTGAGCAAGGAAGTTACCCTTTTTATATATAGGGAGCAAATTCTGTCCATGCCAGTGGGGGTTTGAATATTGGATATTAGCTCTTTTATGCTTATTAAATTAAAAAGGCACCAAAAGGATGAAGGAAGGGCGGCTTTATCTGGGTAAAATATATATGGGAGTAAGTGAGAAGGCATGTAACTTGAAGGGCTGGATTTGTAGCAGTTTAAAAGTGGTGTGAACACCTTTTGTTAGACCTTCTGGCGGAGAGTATGATCCGACTCCTACAGCAGAACTAACTAGTAGCCCCTAATAAATATGCAAATAATGTTGTATAAAATATAACAAAATGCTAATTAGTAATATAAATACATACACATAGGTGAAACATGGGGAGGGGGGGGGGGGGAGGCCCGTAGGACCCCTCCACCACAAAACCCCTGGTAATAGAGACCACCCGAGAGCAACTACAGGTCACGACCCATGGGATATATAATAAATAGTGCCAGTAAACAATTCACATATATGCAGCCTGGTTAAATGCAAAGTGTAAACATAATTGGAGGAATGCTGTACTTATAAGCAAAAATATCCTACAATCCTGCATTGTGTAGAGACCATTGAAAAAAGGGAACCAGTGCCCAATATCAAGGATGCATGGTAACAAGTCTACACAGTAGGGCATAGATACACAAACTGCATGGCAAATATAATGACACTGGCAGCTATAACTCATATCGGACAGGTGACCCGAGGCTCCCGGTGTACTGATGCCTCAACACGCGTTTCGCCAACCCACTGGCTTCGTCCTGACTTGGTTTTTATACTTTTTATATATTGGGAATCTTTCTGCTGTTTGATAAGGTGAGTCATTAATTTGTTACCTTTATCCCTGTGAGAGATCTGACAGATATAGATGTTGAAACCGGAGCATGGTCCGAAATCGTTATAGAACCTATAACGGATCTTTTGAGCAGATCTAGGTGATTATCGGAAATGAAAACATAGTCCAGTCTCTGATACGTGTGATGTACTGGTGAATAGAATGTAAAATCTTTAGTGGAGATATTTAAGGTTCTCCATGAGTCTACCAGATGATTTTCCTTTAGTGTTTTTTGGATTTTCCCTATGGATTTTTAAGAAATATTTGAGGTTCCCCTAGATGTGTCTATTTTGGGACCTAGAGAGACATCTCCACCCACCACGCGGATGCCTTCGGCAAAGGCTTAGAATTTGGCTAACGTGCTTTAAATCCAAATGTGCTGGCTACTGTTGGGGGCATAAAGGTTAGCTAGCGAGATCATAACATGTCCAATTTTCCCCTTTACGAAAACATACCTCCCTTCTGGGTCAGCTTGTGTAAGGATGTGTTCGAATGGTATTTGTTTAGCTATAGCTATACTGGTCCCTCTCGCCGCTGATTTGTATGTGGAGTGAAACCAATGCTTATAATGTGTAAGTGGAACCTTAGGGATTCTGCTGTCTTTCAGGTGAGTTTCTTGTAGGAAGCAGATATCAGATTTGTATTTCTTCAGAAGTGTAAATACCTGAGACCTCTTTTGTGGTGTGTTGAAACCTCTGACATTGAATGAAGTAAATGTTAAAGTTGCCATGGCAGTGAAGCAGGATCACGAATGTGTTTCAAGGTGAAGAATTTCCCGAGAACAACCTGTGGAAAGGTATAGAACAAGAACTTAACTTGGAAACTATAAAACAAAAAACATACACTCAGGCAACTGTGAACCAGAAGGCATGGTGAACCAGAAGGCACCCCGTGCCATGGAAAACACGAGATGGAGAATAGCGCTCCTCATGTGAGGCCGAGAAATGTGGAGGCAGAGGGTAGTAAGCAAACCTGCTGATCTGGCACCACAGAGCCATGCCTTTTAGAAAGATGTAGATGCTGCCCTCCAAGATTGTGATTGTATACGAAATAGAGCCCCCAGTAAGGTTTCCCCTCGAGGGGATGCCCCACAGAAAACGTTTGGGGGATGCGTGCTCAGCCCACACACAATTTTTTTTTTTTTTTTTTTTTTTTTATATAATGTGGAGGGAAATACCAGAGTATTAGAGTGCAAAGACTCGAAAGGTGAGTCTGATATAAGTAGAGCATCTTAGTTTAGATACATCACAGTAGCTATTGAGGAGCCCTTTTCTGTACTGTACACAGGTTGATGTGTATTGCAGACCCCTTCTTGTATTATTCAAATACTAGGTGGTTTCAAAGTGGGGTTGATTTTTCAACAGCTTATACAGTAGAGCACATTAGGTTCCTCCAATTAAGGTTACTGAGTTAGTGGAGATAACTGGAAGAGATACTGGTGTAGGAAACTGAGAAAAGAACATAAAGTGAAAAAACGCACATGTGTAAGAACATGAGAGGCATAAAGGACATAGAGAACTAAGGAGAAAAGGAGAGAGAGCAGGCACTTAGTGTCTGTGCTTGATGGTAATGATGGGGTCGATGCTCTCAGTCCTTTCCCCTCCTATAGGTTGGTGACTTGGACTTGGTGACCGCAGACCATGGTTCTGTCTTCGGTAGTGGCGGTAGATTCAGTGTTGCCAAGACTCTATGCGTATCGGGCCAGTCCCAAGATGAGACCTGAGTGTTGGAAGATCTGACAGTGAGTGAATTATGAATCTTCTCCCCCCTTTGCTGAAGGTGAGGCCGAATGGATAACGCCAACGATACATTATTATTTGGTTCCTCTGGAATTCCGTAAGAGGCTTAAGAATGCGTCTTTTGTTTAGCGTAGAGGGGGCTATCTCTTGGTACATGTGGACAGCTACCCCATCATGAAGGAGATCTTTCTTATCCTTTGCAGCTTGAAGCAGAGCTGCAGCGTCTCTGTAGCTAAGTAGGCCGCAGATCACGTCCCACGGTGGTTCACCCTTTCCTGGGACAGAGCACAGTGACCTGTGGATCCTTTCTATAGTGACCAGCAAACACCCAAAAGGGCAGAGAAGATTTGTGAACCTACTTCAGGTAAGACGTTGGGCTAAATAGTTTCTGGGAGGCCCTTCAGTCGTAAATTCTTTCTTCTGCTTCTATTCTCTTGATCCTCAATCAAGAGGAGAGCGTTATTGAAGGAATCAAGCTGGGTCTCCATGTGCTTAGCTATGGCCGCACTGTGTTCTGTGAGCTGTGCCTGTTTGTGTTCTAGAGTTTCTACTCTCTGGCCCATTGATCGCATGTCATGGCGCATATCTCTCACTTCTTTTAGCAGTGGAGCTATTGCTTGTGAGAGTGACTTCTTCAGGAAGGATTTCATGAGTACCTCGCTATCTTCTGTTTGTGGATTCTCTGTCACCTCTTTTCCGCCGCTAGCTCCGGCGTCTCTCTCGTCTTCCTCCGCATCAGATTCAGGCATATGGGAGAGCGGCGCCATCCTGGCCGCGCGCGCTGGTGAGAACGCCAGCTCTTTTTTTATATACTAGTCCATCTCCGTCTGCCCCTTTTTATGTTTGGGAGTTGCAGAGTGTTCCCTCGATCTTTCCCTCCCGATCTTCACCATTTTTACTTGATATGTGGTGTCTTTTTGTCGCTAAGCACAGATCACTGGAGCAGGAGCTCTTTCTCAATGCTCCATCTCGCTCAGCGGTCAGGCTCCGCCCCATCTATATATCTTTTTAAACAATACAATGTTGACATAGAAAAGAGAATTATTTGTAATGTGCATAGACTCAAAGCTGCCCATAAATAAATTGGCATAGGTAGGTGCTACCCGGCTACCCATCACGGTCCCAAGTACCTGATGGTATATCTTATTTCCATTTTGAAAAAAAATATTGTGTGTCAGTAGTAACTTCAAATTGTTCAGTATAAAGATCTTCTGTTCTTGGGACATATGGGAATCAGCTGTTAGAAAGCCGCCCATACACTGGATGCCCAACGTATGCCTAATATTAAAATAGAGTGATGTCACATCCATTGCTACTAACATAAAGTCATCTTCCCAGGTGATATATTGCTAATCACAGGTAAGCTGTCTGGAGTCCGGTAGGTAAACTAGGAAGGCTATGCACATATTTGTAATAGATCAGTGCATGTGAACCAATCTCCTCTGAGGGTGGTCTAAGTGCACCCCTTGTTTTTAACAATACCTCTGATGGTGACGATAGACTTTCCTGAGGAGTACACCAGGTGCTACCTCTGAGATGGATTCGAACATGAGGGAAACGGAACCTGGGTGTGGACCTACTGGAATGACCTCCAGATAGTACGAGACACCCAGAGGAGAGCAGAGGCTGATTTGAAGGGTTGGGACAAGTGTAAGTAAGGCAATGTCTGTGTACAAGGTCTGAGGTCAGGGCTGGTGGCAATATAGCAAAGTCTGTAAACAAGATCCGAGGTAAGGGGCAGGCGGCAAGATGGCAAAGTCCGTTAAACGTAATCTGAGGTCTGGTGCACAGTAATAGCAAGAGCAATGGAACCCATTACACTGGAATTAGATGAGTCAGGGACCAATATTGTTCAGGAGCCTTCCTGGTGAAGAAGGCGCCTATTTATACATACTGATCCTCAGCCATTGGCTGGGAAAGATTGAGGGTGCGCGCGCGCTGCCACAAATAAGGAAGAGAAGGACGCACGCGCGTGCACCCTATACACAGTCAGGAAGCTCTAAGCATGGAGTGCAAGCTCCAGCCAGAGCAGGAAGATGATGCCGGCGGCAGGAACTACATGAGGGCAGGGGCAGGAGCCGCTGTGGATCAGAGGACCAGCATCCATGCCGGCAGGAGAGAAGGGAAGCTGGCACGGTACAGAGGCAGGTGAGAAGCCCAGCATCTGTGCCAGCATGTGGTAGCAGGGGTGCTGTGCTAACAATATTGCTATAGTATTATATCTAGATATTAGGAAAAATTACTGGTGGCAGAGTGTGTATTGGCAAAGATAGGATGACCAGGGAGATTAGTTATACCCTTGTGTGCCTTGGAAAGGTGATAAAAGTAAGGGATGGCTGGGAAGGGCCTTACCATTACCAAAAAAAAGTATTTTGAATCCTTGATAATATTCATGCAGAGTGCTTCATCAACAAGGGTGGTAAGCTTATCCCTAATCTGCAGAAATGGGTTGGTAGTAACAGGCCGGTAGTATAGTTTGATAGTTTGTTGTCGGCAACTTAAAGACAGAGAAGCAATAAAATGTTCTTTCCCTTCTACAAACACAGTGAACACTGCTATTGAGAATTTACTTTTGAAATAATGGAATATTGGTGCCAGTAAGATTTCTGTATTCTGTGATATGTGACTTTAAACACGTAGATTCCAAAAAGACATTGCTAGTGTAAAAAAGATGTTGTTAATCTGGAATGAAATTATTGCCCCCTTCACCCACAACAGCAATATAATGATGCAGTAAAAATAGTAATATTTCTGTCTACGGCATAATTTGCATTTCATTTCACTTGTTTAAAAATGGTGTCATTGCTGTAAAATGATTTTGCTACAATGCAACATATTTAATAACACTGGACAGATATATGCACTGAAAAAAGTGCAATTGCTCAGCAGCAGAATGGTATCAGGGTGCTGGGTGCTGTGCTGGCAATAATAATATGCAAAAACTTGAGGTTTTGGAGGGAAAAACAGCTATCTGTTCAAATAAGAAACAAGTACCGTATGTAGTTTTCTTGACGGTAACTGGCTTTGTAGAGCAGAACAGCAAGAATAAACAGGTGTATTATTAAGCACTTTGGACCTATACTGCCCTTGTTACACTAGAAGAGATGTCAGCTTGTGGTTTGTTATTCTGTCTAAGATCATTTTCTGCCAGACACTATTCTCCTCCCCCACCACCAATATAACGATGCAGGAAAGGTCAACGTAAGATTTGATTACTGTGTTTTTGAGTTACAAAATGTACTTTCAGAAAATACATTTCTCTACTGTAAAACGTACCTTGCAAGCTTGTTATGCGATTATTTCCCTCCCCCACACACACTAACAATATAACGATGCAATAAAGGCAGTAATATTTCTGTCTGTTGTGTAATTTGCATTTAATTTCACTTTTCTAAAAATTGCGTTATTGCTATAAAATGCTTTTGCTATAATAAAACCATTTAATAATGTGATATTGATCAGCAGCAAAATGATATTGGGGTGCTGTACTAGCAATAATAGTAGGTAGAAACTGGAAATTTGGGGGACAAAAACAACTCTCTCAGTTCAAATGGAAAAAATGAATAAATTAACATGAAATATGATAGGAGACCGTACGGAGAGTATAAGGATGGAATGCATGTTAGAAGGTAAATAGAGATGAGTAAGTGCAGGACACTGCATGCCCTTTTCTTATCAGTGACTGACCTTTGCAGGTAAAGTTGACCTCTGACATTGATTCTCTTCCATAATGTGCAGATTTTTACAGTTTTAGAGAGCAAATTAAAATGTATTGGTGGATTGTGATGTGACCTTGGTCCATTAGATTTGGCATTTTCCATTTTTACGTTTAGGTTTTTTACTCCCTGCATTCCTGGAGCCATAACTTTTTTCATTCACATACAGGTGAAACTCGAAAAATTAGAATATCGTGCAAAAGTCCATTTATTTCAGTAATGCAAATTAAAATTAATTGCATTAATGCAGCTTAAAATTAGAGTTTTGTGAAAAGGTTCAATATTCTCGGCTCAAAGTGTCACCCTCTAGTCAGCTAATTAATCCATACCCCCTGAGCAAAGGGGACCTGAGATTGTGACTTTGGGGTTTTCATAAGCTGTAAGCCATAATTATCCAAATTATACCAAATAAAGGCTTGAAATATCTCGCTTTGCATATAATGAGTCTCATATATTAGTTTCATCTTTCAAGTTGCATTACTGAAATAAATGAACTTTGCATGATATTCTAATTTTTCAAGTTTCACCTGTAGCTGAATTAGGACTTGTTTTTTGCAAGTTGCACTTTTTAATGTTACCATTTAATATTGCAAATGATGTAGTGGGAAAGCCGAAAAGAAATTCCAAATGGGGTAAAACTGTATAAAACTCAATAAAAGCACTTTCTCACATTTCTATGTATATTCACTATTAGTATATTGCAAGTTCTCACCTGTCTCTAATGTTCAAAGAACCATTGGTGTTCTGGTGCAGGTAATTTTCTTGTTCCCTCAAAAGTGCTGATGTTAAATCACTTGCTCTTCTTGCTTCCCCTCTCCTGCATGCGCCGCTCTGGCCGGTAGCTGGCGTGCGCGCGGGGAAGCCGGCAAAAGTTAGTCCGAGAACGTTCCCGCAGGACGTCACACTTGTAAGTACGGATACCTCCAAGGGTAAAAAAAAAACATCCAACACGTTTCGGAATACATTCGTCAGGGATAGGTAAGTATCTTAGTCCTCCTGGTTAAATAGGCATCCCGTTCCCATGACAACTCTTGCATATTTCAATGAGAATTAACCATTTACCTGCCTCACTTTATTTGTTATTCCAACCATCTTTCCAACATTCAGTTTTAAGGTTCTTTGCAACAGCTCCTTATGAATGAGTTCTTCATTACCGGAAAGCAAATAATTATTATTGGAAAGCAAATAATTCAATTTCTTCATTTAAGCCTCTGGGTGCCAGGCTATTAACCCTATAGATCCACCTACTTTCACACAGTGACATTTGTTTTATATAGTCACCACCCCTCACCTCCATTTTTACTTTCTCGATCCCTCCAAATGATGAGCCTAGAAATTGTCCTTCATGGTATTCAATGTAGTGACGTGATAGGGGATGGCCATTATATTTTTTCTGTATGTTTTTTATATGTTCTCTTAATTCTTATTTTTAGAGCCCTTTTTGTTTGCCCTACATATATTATCTCACAGGGGCATTTTATATAATATACTACCCCTTTTATATTGCATGTAATATAATCCTCAATTTTATGCAGGTCTGGGCCATCCCTAATTTCTGTAATAAAACTTTTATTCTTCACTAGTCTGCATTTATTACTCATTTTACAGGGAAAAAAGCCTTTTTTATTATTTTTATTTTCATTTTTTGATGTTTGACTTGGCCCTAAAGAGGGGGCTACTAAACTAGCCAGATTACATGCTTTTTTTAAAGTGAAAATTGGATGTATAGTTATTTTTTCCCTTATGATTTTATCCTGTTGGAGGACATCCCAATGTCGTTTGAAGGCCCCTTCTTTTTCACTATATTGTGTTATGATTGGTACTCTAATGGTTCCTCCGTCTTCTTTATGTACTGCTTTTATCTCATGTGTTTTATTCTGCAGTAGAATGTCACGGTTCATTGTCTTTATTTCTTCTTTTATGGGCTCTAATTTGTTAATTTCATATCCCTTTTCCTCAAAGGTTCGCACCCAGGACGCCCTGAGGGTATATCACTAGTTCCTCCCACCTCCCCATATACAGGTTAGTGAAGCTATTTATATTAATAACCAAAATCCCAGAATCCCAATGTTTTATTATCTCCCAAAAATACATAAATGTAAAATTAATCCACCGGGGAGACCAATAATATCAGGGATTGGGGGTCTTTCCTCTAATCTATCAAAATATGTAGATGTATTTCTACAAGACTATGTACAGAAACTTCCAGCGTATCTGAAAGATACAAAACATATCCTACAACTATTAAGTGATATAGAATGGCAGGATGACTACATTCTAGGGACCCTTGTCGTCACTTCTTTATATACTATAATAGAAAACAAGAAAAGGAGAAAAGCTACGGAATTTTTCCTGGAAAAAGAAAATCGGATGCCTAAAGAACAGATACATTTCCTAGGGGAATGTATTACGTTTATTTTAACCCACAATTATTTAAAATATAAAAATGAGTTTTATCTTTAGACGTGGGGGACTGCGATGGGGACTAGGTTCGCACCGAGTTTGGCTAACCTGTATATGGGGAGGTGGGAGGAACTAGTGATATACCCTCAGGGCGTCCTGGGTGCGAACCTGCTCCTCTGGAAAAGATTTATCTACGATGTTGTTTTTATTTGGAAAGGGGACAAGGCCTCACTGACACAATTTTTAACTAATAAAAATAAAAATGACTTTTATTTGCACTTTACTCCAAATTGGAGTCACCAAGAAATACACTTTTTAGATCTCACTATTTTTATTAAGGATGGCCAGATTCAAACTAAAACCTATCATAAACCCACTGACACTAATAGCTTTATTTCATTAAATAGCTGTCATTTACCAATATGGCTGACAAATATTCCTCGCAGTCATTAGACTGCGGAGAAATTGTAGTACAACTGAATAGTTTGAAGAGGAAGCAAATAAATTACACAAGAATTTTGAGGAAAGGGGATATGAAATTAACAAATTAGAGCCCATAAAAGAAGAAATAAAGACAATGAACCGTGACATGCTACTGCAGAATAAAACACATGAGATAAAAGCAGAACATAAAGAGGACGGAGGAACCATTAGAGTACCAATTATAACACAATATAGTGAAAAAAAGGTGCCTTCAAACGAATTGTCAAACGACATTGGGATGTCTTCAAACAGGATAAAATCATAGGGGAAAAAATAACTACACATCCAATTTTCACTTTTTTTTAAAAAGCACGTAATCTGGCTAGTTTAGTAGCCCCCTCTATAGGGCCAAGTCAAACATCAAAAAATGAAAATAAAAATAATAAAAAAGGCTTTTTCCCCAGCAAAATGTGTAATAACTGCAGACTAGTGAAGAATAAAAGTTTTATTACAGAAATTAGGGATGCACCAGACCTGCATAAAATTGAGGATTTTATTACATGCAATGCAAAAGGGGGAGTACATTATATAAAATGTTCGTATGGAGGGCGAACAAAAAGGGCTCTAAAAATAAGAATAAGAGAACATATAAAAAACATGCAGAAAAAATATAATGGCCATCCCCTATCACGTCACTACATTGAATACCATGAAGGACAACTTCTAGGCTCATCATTTGGAGGGATCGAGAAAGTGAAAATGGAGGTGAGGGGTGGTGACTATATAAAACAAATGTCACGGTGTGAAAGTAGGTGGATCTATAGGGTTAATAGCCTGGCACCCAGAGGCTTAAATGAAGAAATTGAATTATTTGCTTTCCAATAATAATTATTTGCTTTCCGGTAATGAAGAATTCATTCAAAAGGAGCTGTTGCAAAGAACCTTAAAACTGAATGTTGGAAAGATGGTGGGAGTAACAAATAAAGTGAGGCAGGTAAATGGTTAATCCTCATTGAAATATGCAAGAGTTGTCATGGGAACGGGACGCCTATTTAACCAGGAGGACTAAGATACTTACCTATCCCTGACGAAGGAATACATGTATTCCAAAATATACTAGTTTTGACTTTATACACAGATAGAAGAAAGTGTCTTTATCAGCGCGGGAACCCAACTAACCTTTGATTATCTGTATTTTTATACTGTTGTAAGTCTGGGCAGGAGACTCTATTTGGAGAACCAGCAGCGACTCCCCTGATTGATATCAGGGAAGAAAGACACAGAAAATAGCGGCAGCGCAGGTGTACATTTACTATTATCATATTTTTTATATTTATGTCTACGTGCAGTGTGGGGCTGATTTTTGCGAGGCAATATTTTGTTTTTAGTGATACCATTTTGGAGTGTTTATAACCTTTTGATAATTTTTCAATGACATTTTTTGTGGGGAGGTGAAGTGACAAAAAAACTGAATATCAGCTTTTTTTTTTTTTTTTTTATTTAACGCAGTTCACCATACAGGATAAATATAGGGGTGATTTGAATTTTTCTATATTAATATTTGTAAAAAAAATAATAATAATATATATATATATATATATATATATTATTTTATCATTCAAAACGTTTATTTTTCCAGAAAAAGTATTGACAAGGTTACAAGGTAAATACAAGATTCTTACTGGTGAGTGTAGAATACATAAGGCAACAATAGTTTTTCAATACAATTGGGAGCCTATCCCAATAACAATAATAACCGCAAAAGAGGAATAGTACCAAAAAAAAATAATAAAAAAAAATAAAAAAATTCAACAATTACAAGGGACGAAAAAACAAGACATGGACAAGAGAGAGAGAAACTACAAGGGAGAAAGGAGGGGAGGAAAGGAGGGAACCCTATACGAACACTTGCTGCAGACACGCTTCCCGGAATTCGTCAGAAGTGCGAAACAGCTCCCAGGGACTCCATACTTTAGTAAAACGAGCAACATCTGGAGGGGTAACACAGATCAGGTCCTCCATTCTTTGGTGGAGAGCAATTTCCTCAAACCACTCCTTGAGTACAGGGGGGGAAGATGACTTCCAATGACGAGGGATGACCGTTCTAGCGGCTTGAAGCATATATTTCAGGAGGGAGGCTTTGTAGGCTGGGATAGTCAGGTCAAATATGGACAGTAAGAGGGATTCAGGCGTATTGGGAATAGGAATCCCTGTCACGCTCCGCGTGACTTTATGCACTGAGTCCCAAAAAGGTCGCAGGAGGGGGCATTGCCACCAGACATGAAGCATGGTGCCTTCTTCCGACAGACATCTCCAACAGTTATTGGAAACAGTCGGGAACCATTTATGTAGGAGAGCAGGAACTCTGTACCATCTAGACAGGACCTTATAATTTGTCTCCTGCGCCCTTGTGGGAATCAGCGCCTTATGAGTCAGGAGGAAGGCTCTCCTCCACTGAGAAGGGGTGAGCTGCACATCCAAGTCACGTTCCCAGGCTGAACAGAAAGGGGGGAGTTGGGTAGAGTGTTGGAGGGTGAGTAGGTTGTAGATGGTGGAAATATCCCTGAACACTGCCGAAGGGGCCAGACACATTTGTTCGAATGACGTTAGGGATCTAGACAGAGCGTGGGTTTTGCGCATGGACGAGTAAAAGTGTTGGAGCTGGAGATATTGAAAAGTGTGACCGGGGCGAGTAGTAGAAGGCTCTATTAGCTGATTAAGAGGTTTCAACGAGGACCCATGTAGGACATGACAGAATCGGAGAGGGCGCAAGCTCGTGCCTGTCAGGAAAGAACGGGCGGAGCTGCCAGGTGGAAAATTAGGATGATCTGTAATTGGGGTTAAAGGGCCCTTGACGTCAATAAGAGAAAGGCTGCTGTGTATGGAGGCAAGTGTTGCAAGGGTGTGGGTAGTCGTGAAGGAGGGGCTAGGGGCAGAGACACTAGATGACCCAATAACCCAAGGGAGAACCAAGAGCGAGGTAGGGGAAGAACCCCGCGCCATATGCACCCATTGCTTTGCTGAGTCCACTCTCAGCAAGTCCAGAAGTCTGGCGTACGCCGTTGAGTAATAGTATAATCTACAATCCGGCAGACCTACTCCCCCTGACTCCTTGGGCTGAGTTAAAATATCATACTTCGTCCGCGGCTTGCCCGGGGCCCACACGAACCGCGTAAAGCAGCGTCTCAACTGTATCCAAAAGGGTGCCGGTATTCGGATAGGGATGGTCTGCAGGAGGTAGAGTAATTTAGGCAGCAAGTTCATTTTCAATATATTGACCCTGCCAAACCAAGAGAAATCTCGGCGATATTAGGAGTCCAGGTCCGCCTGGAACCGCCGAAGAAGCGGAGAAAAGTTTATCTGAAAGAGCTGAGAGAGGTCCGCCGATAATTTTATGCCCAGATATTTTATACCGGTAGATGGCCAAGCGAAAGAGAACGAGGATTTAAGGGAGGAGACTAGGTCCTGAGGTAAAGAGATATTAAGGGCTTCGGACTTGGACGCGTTTATTTTAAAGTTCGACCATTCACCGAATGTAGCAAGTTCGCGGAGCAAGGACGGGAGTGAAATACGCGGATTGGTTATGTATAACAAAAGGTCATCCGCAAAGGCCGCGCATTTATGCTCTACGTCACCTATCCGTACCCCAGTAATATCCGGATTAGCGCGGATAGAGGTGAGGAGATGCTCCATAACCAATACATAAAGGAGGGGGGATAGCGGACAGCCTTGACGCGTGCCATTGCGGATGAGGATATATATATATTATTTTAAAAACTTTTTTAGATATTAATATTTGTAAAAAAAATTATATATTAATATTTTTAAAGACTTTTTTTATATATGAATATATATTTTTTTTAAATCTACTTTTTTCAGCCACCTATAGGGTTTGACTATGCACTACATTGTGAGCCCCATTCATATTTTTTTTCTTATGGAGCCCTTTCACCTGCAGGCCTCCATAGGAACTACAGCTCAAATACAATGGGCTTCTTCAGAGAGACCCAGAGTATTAGGCCTCATGCACACAACCGTATGTATTTTGCATCTGCAACATATGGATGACGTGTGATTTCCACGTCTGTATGTCTGTTACACAAAAGATAGAACATGTTCTATTCCTGGCCGCCAGAGGACAGGCCATCAGTAGGGAATGCTTTACCACAAACCTTCACCAGCGTATTAAACGCTTCCTTCAGACCCTTTATAACCAGCACAAAATATGTAGTATATACATCAGGGATTTAGATATGGGGGGGTCGGGGCCAAGAGAGGTGACATCTAGACATTCTGCCAAGATATTAAAGTACAGGCCAAGGCTTTAAGGCTTTGGACGTACGAGGCAGATCCTTTTCAGTGCGGATTCGGCTACAAATCCTTGGCAATTACACAAACAATCTGTGACAAAATTTTCTTGTGTTACACACAGATGTTGTCACAGATTCACAGCTGATCTCACCCGACTGCATTGCAAGGAGTGAAGTCGGTGGTGAAAATCAGCAGCTTTACTACAAAAGAGTGAGCACGCTCTGATCTTTATGCAGAATTTTTCCGCTTTATGAGGGTTTCTGAAAACCCAATCCACTTGTATTGTGCTGTAAATACCTGCACATTTGCAGTGTGGGATTCACCATGTGTATGCTTACCCCGAGACTATGACAAATATAAAAAAAAAAATCTTTTTTTTAACTTGTTTTTATTAAATTTTCAGGAAAAAAAAACACAAATAGGCACAGAAGTGGTAATGTACAGGTACATGGGATGCATAAGGCTACTTTCACACTGGCGTTTTGGCTTTCCGTTTGTGAGATCTATTCAGGGCTCAGTGGTCCAAAACGGATCAGTTTTGCCCTAATGCATTCTGAATGGATAAGGATCCGCTCAGAAAGCATCAGTTCGCCTCCGATCCGTCTCCATTCCGCTCTGGAGGCGGACACCAAAACGCTGCCTGCAACTGAGCCAAACGGATCCGTCCTGGCACACAATGTAAGTCAATGTTACTGATCATACAAACGGATCCGTCCTGGCACACAATGTAAGTCAATGTTACTGATCATACAAACGGATCCGTCCTGGCACACAATGTAAGTCAATGTTACTGATCATACAAACGGATCCGTCCTGGCACACAATGTAAGTCAATGTTACTGATCATACAAACGGATCCGTCCTGGCACACAATGTAAGTCAATGTTACTGATCATACAAACGGATCCGTTCATGACGGATGCATGCGGTTGCATTATTGTAACGGATCAGTTTTTGCAGATCCATGACGGATCCGTCCAAAACGCGAGTCTGAAAGTAGCCTGATATATGTGTCATAAACATATACATTTAGCAGTTGGTCCAAATCTTTTTGATCATTCTAAGCGATATGTGCCTAGACTCTATAGAGGAGAAAATATAATCCTTAAGAGAATAAACAAAAAAAAAAGACAAATGTAATATTATTATTATACTAGACATTAAGCCCGTTACAATAACGGCGCTAGAACAGTAGTGCATAAACATTAGTAGGAACAGTCTATATTAAATGGCAAGGGAACTTGACCACACTGACTGGTGGCCGAGACTGGTGGCTGTGGCTGAGACTGCTGGCACTGACTGGTGGCTGTGGCTGAGATTGCTGGCACTGACTGGTGGCTGTGGCTGAGATTGCTGGCTGTGGCTTGTGGCTGAGACTGCTGACACTCACTGGTGGCTGCGGCTGAGATTGCTGGCTGTGGCTTGTGGCTGAGACTGCTGACACTCACTGGTGGCTGCGGCTGAGATTGCTGGCTGTGGCTTGTGGCTGAGACTGCTGGCACTGAGTGCTGGCTGTGGCTGAAACTGCTGACTGCGGCTGGTGGCTGAAACTGCTGGCACTGACTGGTGGCTATGACTGCTGGCTGCGGCTTGTGGCTGAGACTGCTGACACTGACTGGTGGCACTGACTGATGGTTGAGATGGCTGGCACTGTGACTGGTGGCTGTATGACTGGCACTGACTGCTGGTGCTGAGACTGCTGGTAGCGACCGGTGGGTCAGACTGCTGACAGCGGCCCCTCTCTATATGGCTGATAGTGCTGTCACTGACGAACAGAAATGGCGGCTGGGACTAACGAACAGACATGGTGGCGCTCCGACCTGCTTGCCGTCATGCAGGTGTGGGCAGTGCAGGCAGCATGTGGAGCACCGTGTCCTGATTGGTTGGCGGCGCGCTGGTGTGAGCGGTGCGGGGGGCGTGTTATTATTAGGGTTATTCCTGCAGTATAGAAATCTTTTGCTAGAGGTAGTTGTGCATTGTGTGTGTGTATATATATATATATATATTACTCTTTTTATGGGGCAAGGTAACCAAAAAATGGCTGATCTGGCACAGTTTTTATTATTATTATTTTTTATAATGTTCACCTGACAGAGTAGATAATGTGATATTTTTATAGAGCAGGTCGTAACGATGCAGCAATACCTAAAAAATCTATTTTTTTTTTATTTTGGATTTACACAATAAAACTTTTTTTGAAAAAAATCATGTTTTTGTGTTTCCATTTTCTGAAAGCCATACATTATATATATTTTTTGAGGCGATTGTCTTAGGTAGGGTCTAATTTTCTGCGAGAGGAGATGATGGTTTGATTGGTACCATTTTGGGGCACATATGAATTTTTGATCGCTTGGTATTACACTTTTTGTGATGTAAGGTGATAAAAAATGTTTTTTTAGAACATTTTTTATTTTATCTTTTTACAACATTAACCAGACGGGTTGGATTACATACTATTTTTATAGAGCAGGTCGTAACGGACACAGCTATGCCTAATATATGCATTTTATTATTTTAGTTTACACAATAAAAGCATTTTTGAGAAAAAAATCATATTTTTGTGTTTCCATTTTCTGAAAGCCATATATTTTTTTTTTCTTGGGCGATTGTCTAAGGTAGGGTCTCATTTTTTGTGGGATGAGGTGACGGTTTGATTGGTACCATTATGGGGCACATATTACTTTTTGATTGCTTGGTATTACACTTTTTGTGATGTAAGGTGATAAAAAATATAGATTTTTTTGGGCACTTTTTTTTATGGTGTTCATCAGATCGGTTGGATCACATGCTATTTGTAGCAGGTCGTTGTAGCAGGTCATTTGTAGCGACCTGCTGTAGCAGGTCGTTGCGGACATGACGATACCTAATATGTGCATTTTTTTTACTTTATTTTATTCAATAAACTAGTACATGGATTGCAGGATAAAACTTACCAGGAAAGATTAAAGGACCTTAACATGTATAGCTTGGAAGAAAGACGAGGCAGAGGGGAGATGAGAGAAACTTTTAAATACATAAAGGGAATCAACAAGGTAAAAGAGGAGAGAATATTTAAAAGAAGAAAAACTGCTACAAGAGGACATAGTTTTAAATTAGAGGGACAAAGGTTTAAAAGTAATATAAGGAAGTATTACTTTACTGAGAGAGTAGTGGATGCATGGAATAGCCTTCCTGCAGAAGTGGTAGCTGCAAATACAGTGAAGGAGTTTAAGCATGCATGGGATAGGCATAAGGCCATCCTTCATATAAGATAGGGACGGGGGCTATCCATAGTACTCAGTATATTGGGCAGACTAGATGGGCCAAATGGTTCTTATCTGCCGACACATTCTATGTTTCTATGTTTCTATGTTTAATAAAAGCATGTTTGAAAAAAAATAGTTTTTGTGTCATTTTCTGAAAGCCATATTTTTATTATTTTTTGAACGATTGGCTTATGTACGGGCTGATTTTTTGTGGGATGAGGTCACAATTTAATTGGTGCTAATTTTGGATACATATGACATTTTTGATCACTTTTTATACCATTTTTTGGGAAGTGCGGGGGCAAAATTGCAATTCCATCATACAGTATTTTTTTTTTTTATAGTGTTCACCATGCGGTAAAAGTAACATGATCCTTTTATAGATCAGGTCCTTACGGACACGGCGATACCTAACATGTTTATTATTATATTTTTACCAATTATGTGTGGATATAGGAAGGTTTTCTTCTTATTTTTTTTTTACATTTTTTTTTACATTTTTTGGACCCTGACCCACTTGGGTTTTGAAGATCCACTGGGTCGGATGGCTTACAATACACTGCAGTACACTTTATAGTGTACTGCAGTGTATTGAACTCACACTAACGGTCCATTCACACGTCCGCAGAATGGGTCCGCATCCGTTCCGCAAATTCATTCTCTATGGGCAGGAATGGATGCGGACAGCACACAGTGTGTTGTCTGCATCCGCATTTCCGGAGCACGCCCCCGATCATCCGGTCCGCGGCTCTGGAAAAAAATAGAACATGTCCTATTCTTGTCCGCAATTCCGGACAAGAATAGGCAGTTCTATAGGGGTGTCGGTCGGGTGTATTGCAGATCCGTAATACACTATGAACGTGTATATGGACCCTAAGGCCTCTTGCACACGAACGTTTTTTTTTACGTTCCGTTTTTTGCGTTCCGTATACGGTCTGTATACGGAACCATTCATTTCAATGGGTCCGCAAAAAAAACGGAATGTACTTCTTATGCATTCCATTTCCGTATTTCCGTTCCGTTCAAAGATAGAACATTTCCTATTATTGTCCGCATAACAGACAAAGATAGTACTATTGTATCAGGGGCCAGCTGTTCTGTTCCGCAAAAAACGGAAATCACATGGACGTCATCCATATTTTTTGCGGATTCGTTTTTTGCGGACCGCAAAATACTGAAAAAGCCATACGGTAGTGTGCAATAGGCCTAAGCCTGATCAGGCTCCTGTCTTTAGCAGGAGCCTGATCAGGCTTAGATATACCACAGCAAGCCAGATGCCTGTGAAGGTGTACGGTTGCCATGGTAACCATTGGGACGCTGCCACAGCGCAGCGGCCTGATGGGGGAGAGAGCGAACCCCCTCAGTTTACCCTTCAAGCATCGGGCCGCTGTCGGCCTGTTTTAAGCAGAGTGTAAGCTGGACATTACAGTTAACACTCTGCCCGCTGCCGCTCTGCATCTTGAAAGGGGGGGGCAGGGGTGTTGTGTGCGGGGGGCATTAACCCTTCAAGCATCGGGCCGCTGCCAGAGCAGTGGCCCAATGATTATCCCCTTCCAGACAGCGGTCCCTAAGGACCGCGGCATAGAGGTTAAACAGCCGACATCGGTGCCACCGATGTCGGCCATTTCAAGCAGAGTGTTAGCTGGACATTACAGCTAACACTGCCCACTACCGCTGCAGGGAAACTTGTGAGTAGCGTTGTGTCCTGATTGGACGCCGCGCATGCCCAGTGCAAAACTGGTGACTTACACGCGGACACAGCGCACAGGCACAGGGATTTTATTATTATAGATAATGCTTGGAGCACTTTTGAGTAGAATACTTGTAAATCGCATCCATGACCATTGACTCTATACACATCTCTTAGTTATTAATAATAAATAATACATTTTATATAGCGCTAACATATTCCGCAGTGCTTTACAAACCTTGCCATGCTTCATGTCAGTATAATCCAAAATGAAATTTGTAAAAAATTTATCTATGAAACCATTATATAAAACAACACTGTAGAACTTTTTCCTGCAAACTGCAATTCCCCTCGCTGCCATCAGATGGCGGTCTCTTGCAACACAAAACTGCAATCTATAAATACGTTTCCGAATCTGAATTTTCCGGTTTGCACAGCTGCCCCTGCCATGAGTCCTTCCGAAACCGCCCGGTGGGGTTATACCGCTCCTCCTGAGCTCCCCATGGACGGCGTGTGGAATTTGAAATCCAGAAAACACTATCAGCTCCGACATGCATACGGGGTCACAACTATTCTCCTAATCTAATCATTCACCAGGGAGTCTGCTTAGCAGGTCTGAGGCCGATTTTAGGCCTTCAGGACTGCCCAAGGTTTCAGGGTATGCTTCCGCGTTGCGTCAACGCTGCAGATTTGCTTGTGTCTAATCTGCAGCGTTGTATGGTAGCGGTGAATTATCTTGTCCTGTACCAGAATCCACTGCTATATCGATATATGATGTGGATATCTGCCACGGATTTCATCCTTTCATCTGCAGTAAATCGTGGTGTTTCTGCAGGTAAATCTGCAGCAAAATCCCTAGATAAGTGCTGCCCAGGTTATCATAGATCAGGTATGGAGAGGAGGACGATGTAACATGGAGACTTCACTGATGGCTTTGGTGTGACTAATCCGACGCCGTGATACGAAGGCTGGTAAATGTCTGGGTCGGGGCGCCAATAAAACTGCCTAATTAGGTGCAGAGGGGATTAGATGGCGAGCTGAAAAAAAGCCCCCTATATGTAACAATCAGAGCAGGTATCCGAGGATCTGTCAGGAGCCTCCATTGCAGATTCCGTCAAAAATACCGGACAAATTAGCGCAGCACGCTGCTATATCTTGTCCAGTAAAAGGTCAGGTTTTTCTAATGGAAACCAGATCCCATTAAGTCCGTGCAGACCGTCCGGTGATTTTATCATTTGATGGAAACGCCGTACTTTGTTTGGCTCCTATAAAACAGCAACACGGCGAAGTGTTGCATGTAAGGTTGTCAACCAGAATTTTTCATTTTCCTGGACAATTTATCCAAAAATCACGGACAACCAATATTTTAAATGATAAAGATGAAGAGTAATCCAAGTCTATATCTCTGAGATAAGAACTCATTACCAGCATTTAGCGCTCACGCACACAAGCGTATTTTTGGTTCGCATCCAATCCGCATTTTTTGCGGGTCAGATGCGGACCTATTCATTTCAATAGGGCTACAAAAGATGCGCGTGTGCCGTCCGCATCCGTATGCCTGCTGACCCACAAAAAAGTAGAACATGTCCTGTACGTGTCTGTTTTACGCACAAGGATAGGACAGTTCTATAGAGGCCAGGACGTTCCCTTCAGCAAAATGCAGAACACGTGTTTTGCAAACCGCAATTTGCAGAACGCAAAACAGGCAACGGTCGTGTGTACGAGCCCTTACTGTGAGCTGTAAAATGCTAATTACTACCAAAATAATCTAGTCAAGTGCCACCAGCCTCAAAAAAGTTCCTGGACAAGTCTATTTTTTTTCACAGGAAAAAAAGTTGTCTATTTTTACGGACTGTCCAGAAATTTGTAAAAGTGGAAAAGTCATGTGCGAATTGCAACCTGCAACAGAATCCATCAGGTCTGGATGAAATCTTACAATGTACCGGCATATCGCGGGTGCAATGCGTGATGCGAACGCATTGCGACCGCACGGAATCTGGACCCATTCGTTTCAATGGGTATGTGAACATGAGCGCTGTTTTTCACGCATCACTTGTGCGTTGCGTGAAAATCGCAGCCTGTTCTATATTCTGCGTTTTTCACTCAGCCCTGGCCCCATACAAGTGAATGGGGCTGCGTGAAAAACGCATCGCATCCGCAAGCAAGTGCGGATGCAATGTGTTTTTCACTGATGGTTGCTAAGAGATGTTGTTTGCAAACATTCCGTTTTTTATCACGCGCTTGAAAAACGCATCAATGCGCATTTCACCAGCGCAATAAAAACTGAACTGAATGCAATCGCAGACAAAACTGACCGCAATTGCTTGCGAAATGGTGCGAGTTTTCCTGAACGCACCCGGATCTAATCCGGATCGTTCGTGTGCAAGGGGCCTTAGGGCACCACATAAGGCGGTCCGCAGGGCGAAATCTGCGGGAACAAAATCCACACCAAACACTGGATTTCAGTGCAGATTGGCCTCTGATTTCACCCTCTCCATTGCAAAGGGTGAAATCTGTGACAGAAATACGCTCAGTACGTTGACGGGATGCACATATGCAATCCACACTTTATTCCTTTGGGGGGGAAAAAACTTTCCTGTGTGGTAGACAAGTCAGTTTAAATTGTTTTTTTGGGGTTCACTGCCATCAATAACAATGCAGCCCTCTCAGACGAGTCGTTGGGGTCTGCCAGAGCTCACTGGTATCTGTCTGACCACAGATCTGGCATCGCGTTTAGCACGGTAAAAAGAAGCCATGACGCTCATGTGAAAAGAGCTCTGGAATCAGAAAATATCTTGGGGGCTGATGACCTATGGGAACATTTTATATGACTTTTTTTTTATTTGAATTTCCCTCAGAATTGTGTGAGAAACATTGGTTTTCTAATCAAGTCACAATTTGTGTATTTAGCCAAAATGGCGGCCCCTATCCAATCCTCTTACGGTAACCCACTGCTAAGAATCACTTCAGTCTGAGATTTCTGGACATCGCTAACAATAAGAGATGCCATTTTACTTGTCCTGTTATATCAGTGATTAATTTAACATTTTTACTCAGAATTAACACTTGGAGCTGAAGGTAAGTGGCCAATTTTATTTAATTTCTCTTTATTTGCTGTACGGTTGAATACACCCGATTATCCGCTGTGAGGAGAGGCTGACTCATTTTCAGTAAAGGGATTACTGTCCCCCTGTTTTCTTCAGCACATTTTCATCACTCATTTCTGTGAGCTTTGGAAGACATTTACATTCACTGTGACTGACATTAGACTCTTTCTGTTCTATGTTTTATACTTTGGGTTATAACTTATAACCGCTCTATGCCACTAACACAAGGTGTTTTTGCTAATGGGTCGCATCAGAATTCTGAGGTAACACAGCACTTCCCGCCCAAAGTTGAAGTGACTTTCTCAGGCGCGCGCGTTTATTTTGAATCCAGCACGTCCCGCCCCGCCTCAGACGCGCCGCCGTCACGTGACCTCCCTCCCTCGTTTGAAGCCTGGGCGTGTCGCCTCGACGACTGCGCCTGCGTCTAAGGCAGCCTCTGCCGGGCAACAGCGCAGGCGCCAGTGGGCGGAGCCGGCACCGGCTCATTCGAGTGACTCGGAAGCGGCCCCTCCTAGCCAGTGGCGGCCGCCGGGATTCAGGCCCCTCCTTTTACCCGCCGCCCGTCCTCCTCCACCTCGTCAGTCCAGCACCGGAAGCTAGTGACTGGCGATATCCGGCCGGAGTGAGAGCGCTGAGGGACCGGCCTGCTCGTCCCGGGCACCTTCTCATGTGGTAACTGCCCTCCCCAGAGCGGTGCTGTAAGTCTCAGCATTACCTCAGTGCCCGCCTAACGGACTGTCCGGTGTGGTGAGACCGAGGAAACTTGGGACTGAGGCGGCGCAGAGGGATATCCTGACTTTCCAGGACCCCCAACCTGACAGAGGGGTAACCAGAGGTCTCCAGCACCCTCACCTCACACAAGGGTCCGACACCATTCAGGACTGTGCCTCACCCTCTGGAATCGAGGACCTCACCCAGGGCACCCAACATATTCTGGGACATCCAGGGTTCACTCACAAATCTGTGTGACTGGGACCATCTGCAAGGGGCACCCAGCACCCTCTAAGCCCCAGGATCTCAAACAGGGGGCACCCTCTAAGCCCCAGAATCTCCTACAAGGGGCACCCTCTTGGACTCTGCACCTTTACCAGAGGGCATTTACCTTTTTTTTTGATTTCCTTAAAGGGTTAATTACGAACCCAACCCTGATCCCCCTCTAGAAGCTGCTGTTGCTGAGCCTTCTGTGCCCACCACCCGATCCAGAGTCCATCCAGACAAGTGACCTTCTTTACCTCCGGGACGATCTGCCCGGCACCCCTGGTATATCTGCCTGTGATAATGGACTTTTTGGGCTGCAGAACATAACATCTGGGACTTGTACCTCTAATAAAGCAGAAGGACCGCGCACCTTGTGTTTTATTCTTGGCGCGGACACATCTTTTCCGGAGGACACTTGACAATCCAAGGATCTTGTGCCGATATCGGATACACCCAGTTCCTTATTTCCATACAGCCGTATTTAATGCTCCACCATGGGCAAGGTGCTTTCCAAGATTTTCGGCAACAAGGAGATGCGGATTCTGATGCTGGGACTGGACGCGGCCGGTAAAACCACCATTCTGTACAAACTAAAGCTGGGCCAGTCGGTCACCACCATCCCCACCGTGGGGTTCAACGTGGAGACGGTCACTTACAAGAATGTTAAATTCAACGTGTGGGATGTTGGAGGCCAGGACAAGATCCGACCTCTATGGAGGCACTATTACACCGGGACCCAAGGGCTCATCTTCGTGGTGGATTGCGCCGACCGGGACCGCATTGACGAGGCTAGACAGGAACTTCATCGTATTATTAATGACAGGGAAATGAGGGACGCCATCATCCTAATATTTGCCAATAAGCAAGACCTCCCGGATGCCATGAAACCACACGAGATCCAGGAGAAACTTGGCTTGACCCGGATCAGGGATAGAAATTGGTATGTGCAGCCGTCCTGTGCGACCAGCGGGGACGGTCTCTACGAAGGACTCACGTGGTTAACCTCCAACTACAAATCCTAATGACTAGTAGAAGATCTATTACAGTTTTACGATATTGCTTCTCCGAAGAGTATATTGGAAGAAAGTGATGTCCCGGGATTATGCTGATCTAAGCGATCATCACCTTAAATTACAAAGAATGGGCTGGAATATGTTATATATGAATATATACCTTTTTTTTTTTTCCCCTCTCCTTGCTTTGCTTTAGGTTTCCGACCTCCCAAAATTTTCCAAATATGAAATTAAACGTGACTTCAAAAATCGAGCTGCAAAGAAGTGGGAAATTTCTTCTCCGCTGAGCCCCAAAGTTGAGGGTTAAACGTGAAATTCTCTGCTCTTTCCTTTCTCCATTTTATGTTGTCGTTTCTGCATTCATACACAGGGTATGTCGCTAGGTTTCTCTCCACTAGTAAACTTTACAAATTCTTCTTTAAAAATCACCCAGCGTTTTTGTCTTTTCTACCGAGACAATTATTATTATTATTATTTTTTATAGTTCTGCTAGCTAGCATTTAACAAATTACCTCCTAAATTGTTTTTCTTGAAAATATATCCTCAAATATTTAATTAACACTTAAGTGATTATGAGACCTGCAAAATCGGTTGCTGATTATCGGCGGAAAATTAAGTATTTAGTGTTAAATTTGCGGTGATGAAATGCAGGTGTTGGTGATGAGAATGTCACGACGCATGCATGAGTAAGCCGAATGCAAAAAAATTCTTCTAATTGATTTTGAGCAAGACCTAGCAGGAAGACTGTGGCGTTGACAAGTATCGGCGTACGACGTCTCCTTTACCTATTGTGTACTTCAATCGACAAAATGTCTGGGTTTTGTACATAGAGCTCCATTCACATGTAGCAATACTTTCAAATTATGCAAAGCACAAGTTTGTAATTCAATGCAAATTGCAAAGCTTTCTTAGACGCTTGATAATCAGCCTCCTGCCTGATTTCTGTGTTATAAGGTACTTTACTCCAAAGCGTCTGAATCTATATGCATTTATTAATAAATACACATATTATTTCTCTACCTCCTTAGTGTACAGTACACTTCTTTCCATGTCCGAGTCATGTATGGTGGGAACAGCACAGGTGTTAGAAGTCCTCAACGTGGACATTTCGATAGTTGCCTTAACAATATCGGCCTGTGTAAAAGGGCCTGAGCTCATGAGAAATCATACAGAAAAAGGTATGGGCCCATATCTGTGCCAAAAATCTGTTTAAAAAGTGGCAATTTAGGGCATAGGTAGTCAACCTCCGGCACTCCAGCTGTTGTGAAACTAAAGGTTGATTTAGATGGGCCGACTAAGCGTTCCTTCCCGACGGAGACCGCGCATTTCCACGTAGCGATCTCCTTCACTGTAGAGCGATCCCTCGTCCTCATACAGAATCAAGTCTTCTCTGCACAGATGTGCTACTCAGAAGCCATGATCGGTGGTGCCTGCGCAAGCGATAGGAACACTCGTTAATTGGGTGATTGGTGGCACATTTAGACAGCAAGATCGGGTCGTTTCTGATAATCCAGACTATTATTGGTGCGTCTAAATGCACCCTAAAATTCCCACCATGCATAGTTGCTCTTCTCTTTTAAGAACTCTCATAGAAATGATTGGAGCATGCTGGGAATTGTAGTTTCACAACAGGTGGAGTACCGGAGGCTGCTGATCCCCCGATCTAGGGTCTTTACAGATTGTTGTCTCTGACACGTTAGTAGGTCTGGGCCACAGAGTTACCACTGATCGAGGTTATTCTGGTGTCCAGGACTCATCGTCTTGATTCTGTATTTAGCGCCTTTTACTTTATTGCAGGTATCTTTATTGCATGTTCCTTTAACCCCATCCTCTCACTATTAAATCATACCATGTTTCTGTGCCGCACTATAACGTGAACGTCACTGTAATGGCTGAAAAAGTTCTGTATGTCATAATGAGGGCTAACTGGCAAAAAAGCAAAACTTGATGCACTTGCTTAAGGGTACATCCACATGTTCAAGATTTTTATGCAGTTTTTTAATACAAAACTAGGAGTGGATAAAAACAAAAAAGCGGAGTAATCGTACCTAATGTCTCCTCCTGATAATGGCTTCAATAACTGCATAAAAAACCTGCCTGTGTGGCCATACTTTGAAGCTTTATATGGAGAGGATCGGCCGTAAATGCGATGGTCCCTATTCAATGTGCATTTGTCACCAGCACTCCTCCCCGTGTAAAAGATGTGATCAGTCAGCAAACAAGCGTTTGCTGGTTCGTCAGGTGATCGTCAGGATGTTGACACGGGACAGTGATCATGAACATATGTTAGTAGGAATGGTTTTTTTCACCCGATCATTGGCCGATGTAACAGGTCCCTTAATGGGGTTTTCCAGTAATAATAATATTTGATGTCATTCCTCCAGCCTGCCTCCTGAAAAAGAAGATTCATACTTACCTGCTCCACGCCGCTCTGTTCCTCCGCTATCTCCATCTTCCGGTCCCCACACGGTTTACTTCCGGCCATTGGTATGGTCAAATGCACCGCCCCAGTCATGACGTGCTGCATGTGGACACATCACTGCTGAAGCCAGTCATTGGCTGGAGCGGTGCATGTGACCATGTCCATGGAAAATAGAGACAGCGGAGGATCGGAGCGGTGTGGAGCAGGTATGAATCTTCTTCAGGAGGCAGGCTGTTTCCTGCATTGCATAAAATATAATTATTGCCGGAAAACCCTTTTTAAGGTTAACCCCTGTGAAATTTCATTGCTGCAGCTTTTCTTTGTACTTAGGTAATGGTGAGGACATCCATAGACCTTTAGAGGGTTCACCATTTTGGGAGGTTCCTACTTGTTGGAAGAGGCCTTTGACCCTAATCTAATTGCAAAGTATCTCTTTGGTGGTACCCCCAACAATCATCTGTAATTGATGGGGAAACCTGGCAGTGGGTGTTTAAATTGTCTTTTGCGCCCCTACAGGAGAAATAAAGTATTACACCATGTCCATTCACATGAGTGGGTAATAGCGAGAGACGCTCTTTATAATCCTCTCTGCCCAAGAGATGAGGATTCCGAACAGCGGACCCCCTTTTATTAACTCTGAGTTCATTAATGGGGTATACGGAAATGGGTTTTCTGAACTGGACAATCATTTCACAGCCAGGACTCGAGACAAGTTCTTGATTACCATTTATAAGCCAGGTTGGATGATGTGAGCCGGTGGACAAGGAACTGCCAGCTGTGGAAAAGCAATGGTAAAAACTGTGCATGCGCTAATTTCAGGTGAAACTTTATAAAACATCATAGGCCGATATGTTTTTTGGGGGATGTAGACTGCGCTAGAAACCCCTCGAATATCTAGGACTTGCAGTTTAGCTGCTCTGGTCCTGTATAACAAGGAGCTGCGCTTGTATTGAGTCTCTTAGTGCGGAGATATAACGTCTTGCTTTGTCTTATTCGGGCCGGTGACCTCTCTGCGTGTCTCCCACCCTCCTGCTTGGTCTTATTGATCGGTCTTGTGTGAATTCTCAAGCTGCATGGATCAGTTTGCCTATGAACATCCTGACCCGAGATTGCTGCATGAATGGAGGAGGGCGAGGACTTTTTTTTGTTCCTATGTACAGTTCGTCACGCGTGACAATTCTGACTCCCTAATACCTCTGATGCTGAGAGCTGCTGTCAGGGCCGAGCTGTCACACCCTCCTAATGTCAGTCTCGGAGAGGCCTCTGTAGTTTCCTGCTGAACTAGATGACTAATAAGAGGAGCTGCACACGCCGGTCACATTACAGACTCTGCATTTGGTTCTGCTTGAACCTTAATTCTTCTTAATCCAGAAGGGAAGATGACTGCCCTCGTGGGCAAACTTTAATGTTAAGGCTTTTTTTTTTTTAAGTGATTTTGCTTAATGCTGTTAATGCATATTTTAATTGAGAACTAGAAACTATACGTACTATTCTGTACGTTCATGAGACCAAGGCCTCCTATGCTCACATAGAATTTGAATCCCAAGAGACTGTATGGATAGTTTAGGGCAGGGTGGATTTAATTTAAATCAAACTGATTTAAATCACTAGTCGGTAAGGCTTGATTTAAATCCTAGTTTTCTACATAAAGACTAATTCCTGCTGGTATAAAACTTATAATATGCAAGTAGATGAAGATTTTTAGAATAACAACTTTTCATACTAGTTTGATTAGGTTGATTCTGTATTCATAGGTTTGTAGACGTTAGGATTAAGGTCTTTTTCTCAACTCTGTTCATGTTATAACATTTTTGCTGTGAAGAAGAGGCATGTGATCTCTGCTGAGTCAAATTCAGTTTTGAGAACTGCAAAAGTAAACCAAGCATCTGTGATAATAATCTTGACCAAGCATCTGACCAATAATCTTGCAAAAACCTCTGGAAGAGACATTGTGAACAGTGATGGCCAGTTCGCATTGTTCGCCCGCGAACACATGCGGGCTGCCATCTTTTTTCACAAGTCCGGGGATGCACAGGTAAGCCCTTACCTGTGCGAGAGCCGGTCTGAAATCAAATGCGGTCAGCGGGAGCAGGCAGTTCCAGGAACAGCCCGATGAAGGCCCCCGGCGGCTGTTCTCGGAACTGCCTGCTCCCGCTGACCGCATTAGATTTCAGACCGGCTCGTGCACAGGCACAGGTAAGAACTTACCTGTGCATCGCCGGACTTGTGAAAAAAGATGGCAGCCCGCATGTGTTCGTGGGCGAACAATGCGAACTGGCTATCTCTGATTGGTAAATAAATTTCATTAATCCATTCACAAACAAATTAAACATATACAGCCTTATTCTACATGATTAAAAAACGAATCTTCATTTCATGATGGTAATATATTTTCCTCAAAAAGCATTTTATATAAAAAAAAAATCAGATTTAAAAAAAAAAAAAATCTTTTTTTTTTTTTTTTTTTTTTTTTTTTTTTAAATCATAGATTTTTATCCACCCTGGTTTAGGGTACAATCCCAAGAAGACTGTATGTATAGTTTAGTTAGACCTGCTTGTGTTGGAGCTCAAATCCCGCAGCTCTAGCTGGCAGATGCTTAGACCTCCAGCTTGTGCAGCTGATTGGTCCCTGTCTGATACCTGCATGCTAATTCATGAACCTGCACTAAACGGGTCCCTGTACGAGCATCTCGGGGCCAGTTCAGTGCTAGCCTGCTGATCGGGACGCACAGTTACTGTCATACAAGTCATTCCTCATCTGAACTGCCATCTTTTACTAGCAGCTGCATTTATTTAGACATGCTGATATGTAGTTACTTTACCCCCAAGTGTCTCTGGTGCTTATAAGCAAAGTAAAAGCAGAGCAGAGAGTTAAAGGGGTTGTCTCATCTGAGACACTGTGGGCATATGGGCATATCACTAGGATATGCACCCATTGTCTGATAGGTGTGGGTCCCGCAACTGGGACCCGCACCTATATCGAGAACTGAGCGGGCCAAAGTGATGGCTGGAGGACTCTGGTCTGGCCATGTCCAAGCGCTCTGCCCATAGAAGTGAATAGTAGCGCACAGCGCGTGACCGGCCACCGTTCCCATTCACTTCTATGGGCCTGACAGAAATAGCCAAGCCAGTGCTCCGCTATTTTTGGGGGCCCCATACAAATGAATGGAGGGTGGCTGCTAGGGCTGCAGCTAACGATTATTTGTCGATAATTTCATCGATTAATCGGGAAAACCGCCAAAATTACAAAATAAAAGGAGTTTATATGATTTTACTTGAAAAATTATGTTCAAAGGCCATATTAAAACAAATTGTGTATGACACTGTTATGGGGGATCAGTGGATGACACACTGTTATGGGGGATCTGTGGATGACACACTGTTATGGGGAGGGGGATCTGTGGGTGGCGCAGTTATGGGGAGGGGGATCTGTGGGTGGCGCAGTTATGGGAGGGGGATCTGTGGATGGCGCAGTTATGGGGAGGGGGATCTGTGGATGGCGCAGTTATGGTGTCATGGTCTTACCTGCTTGCTGCTCTCCTTCGTTTGACATGTGCTGGCGGCCATCTTGGGTCCTGGGTTTCTTGTAGCCTTCCACCCTGCGGCTCCTCCTTCCCCTGGGAGGAGCTGGATGCCTAGCTCATATATATAGGAGGTCTGTGGCTTCAGTTCCTTGCTTGGTCCTCTTGTGTTCACATGCTTCTAAGACTGCTGCTGCTTCTGGTTCCTGATCCTGGCTTCGTCTGACTACCCTGCTGGTTCCTGATCCTGGCTTCGTCTGACTACCCTGCTGGTTCCTGATCCTGGCTTCGTCTGACTACCCTGCTGGTTCCTGATCCTGGCTTCGTCTGACTACTCTTCTGGTTCCTGACCTCTGGCTTCGCAAAGACTCTGCTCGGTTTCACCATCCATTTGGACTTTTGCTTTACAGCTTTATTTTCAATAAAGCCTTCTTATTTTCATTTATCTCTTGTTGTACGTCTGGTTCATGGTTCCGTGACATTAGGACCAAGCCATGAATTCTGACGGTACAGGGCCATCCTCGCTACCCACGCTGGTTGCCAGACTTGATCAGCAGGATCACCTGTTGGGTCGGTTCGCTGTGGCGTTGCAAACCCTGCTTGAACGCACGGCTCATTTCGCTCCCGTTGCCGATGGGTCGGTTGTCGCTCCTGGGCTCGCTCCTACTGCCGCTCCGGTTGTTGCGCCAGAGTCTACCCCGACACCTGTTGTTGCGCCTGCGGTGTTTCGGGGTATGACCGGTTCTGCCCCTCTTCCACAGCGCTTTGGGGGAGAGCCAACTCAGTGCCGAGGTTTCCTTAACCAGGTGGGCATTTATTTCGAGTTGCTGCCACATGCCTTTCCTACTGAGAGATCAAAGGTGGGCTTCTTGATCTCGCTGCTCTCGGACAAGGCCTTGGCCTGGGCCAGCCCTTTATGGGAGAACAACAATCCGGTGGTTGCCGAGTTTTCCGGTTTTGTTGCTTCTCTTCGGAAGGTATTCGATGTGCCGGCTCGTGCTGCCTCTGCTGCGAAGCTCCTTATGTCCATCAGACAGGGTTCACGATCCGTAGCTGAATACGCCATTGAGTTTCGTACCCTGGCAGCAGAGGTGGGCTGGAATAATGAGGCTCTGGTCGCTGCTTTCTCTCATGGTCTCTCGGATGCCTTGAAGGATGAGGTTGCAGCTAAGGACCTACCAGTTGAGCTCGAGTCTCTTATTTCTTTCCTGATTTTGATTGACACCAGACTCAGGGAGAGACCTTCCTTTAAGGAGAACCTGCGGAGGTCTTCTAACAGATTGGTGCCTACGTTTGCTGTCCCACCCGTGCCTCCCTCTCCTCCCACGCCTCCTGGGGATGACTTGTCTGGGGGTGAACCCATGCAGCTGGGGTTTGCTCGCCTGTCAGAGGGGGAGAGGGCACTCCGGAGACGCGAGGGCCGATGCATGTACTGTGGTCTCGGTGGGCATTTTCGGTTGGCATGTCCGAACCGTCCGGGAAACGCTCGTACCCTGAGATCCTGTCGGGGGCAGATCTTGGGTGGAGTCTCCTCGTCCCCGGTTTCCCGTGTTGACAAACCACTGATCACTGTTGTCCTCTCCTGGGTCGGGGGCTCGGTGACGACCCAGGCGTTGGTGGACTCTGGTGCTGGTGGTTTGTTCATTGATAGTGTGTTCGCTGCCGCCAATTCCATTCCTCTGCAGGCTCGAGGTTCCCCACTGGCTCTTGAGGCGATAGACGGCAGACCCCTTCTGCCGCCACACGTGACTCATGAGACCCTTCCAGTGGGGATAGCCATTGGTGCCGTTCACAGAGAGTCGGTCTGCCTCCAGGTTATTTCGTCTCCACACTACTCGGTGGTCTTGGGGTACCCCTGGCTCCAGAAGCATAATCCGACTTTCGATTGGAGATCGGTCGAGATCCTCTCGTGGTCACCGCAGTGTGGGGCTAGTTGCATCCATGGGTCTGTCAAGTTGCTGTGTACTTCCTCGGACTCTCTGTTGCCTCCTGAATACGAGGAGTACCGGGATGTATTCGATAAGGTGCGCGCGGTTGCCCTACCTCCGCACCGCCCATACGATTGTGCCATAGAGTTACAATCTGGTGCCGTTCCTCCTCGTGGCAAAGTCTATCCACTGTCGGTAGCGGAGAATGAGGCCATGGAGGAGTACGTGAGGGAGGCGCTTTCACGCGGACACATTCGCAAATCTTCGTCCCCGGCAGGGGCTGGATTTTTCTTTGTGAAAAAGAAGGGCGGTGAGTTGAGGCCTTGCATCGATTACAGGGGTCTCAATCGCATCACGATCAAGAACGCTTACCCGATACCCTTGATTTCCGAGCTGTTCGATCGCCTTAAAGGGGCCACGGTCTTTACCAAACTCGACCTGAGGGCGGCATATAACCTGGTAAGGATCAAGGCGGGCGATGAGTGGAAGACCGCGTTTAACACCAGGACCGGTCATTACGAATCCTTGGTTATGCCCTTTGGGTTGTGCAATGCGCCCGCAGTCTTTCAGGAATTCATCAACGATGTTTTCCGTGACCTGTTGCAGCAGTGTGTGGTAGTCTATTTGGATGACATCTTGGTATATTCTGAATCCATGGAGGCCCACATTCTGGATGTCAGACGAGTGTTGCAACGGTTACGAGAGAACAAGCTGTTCGGTAAGCTTGAGAAATGCGAATTTCACCGATCCCAGGTAACCTTCTTAGGTTACATCATTTCCGCTGAGGGGTTCTCCATGGATCCTGAGAAGGTTTCGGCTGTCTTACAGTGGCCCCAGCCCAGTGGTCTTCGTTCCCTGCAGCGCTTTTTGGGCTTCGCCAATTATTATCGGAAGTTCATCAGGGACTTTTCCATGCTGGCCAAGCCTCTCACGGATCTGACCAGGAAGGGCAGTAATTCCCAGGTCTGGCCGCTCGAGGCCATCCGAGCTTTTGAGGCCCTAAAGTCCGCCTTTGTGTCGGCTCCGATTCTGTCGCATCCCAACCCTGGGTTGCCCTTTGTCCTCGAGGTGGACGCGTCTGAGACGGGAGTAGGCGCCCTTCTGTCTCAGCGTAGAACACCAGAGGGTCCTCTGCTTCCTTGTGGGTTTTACTCCCGGAAACTGTCTTCCGCGGAGTGCAACTATCAGATTGGTGACAGGGAGTTATTGGCCATCGTGCAGGCCCTTAAAGAATGGAGGCACTTGCTCGAGGGTTCGGTGGTTCCGGTTCTCATCCTGACGGACCACAAGAATCTGACCTACCTTTCTGAGGCCAAGAGATTGACACCACGTCAGGCCAGATGGGCTCTGTTCTTGTCACGTTTTAATTACGTGGTCTCCTACCTACCCGGTTCCAAGAACATCAGGGCGGATGCCTTATCACGGCAGTACTCCGAGCTGTCCAGGGAGGAGTCGATTCCGACTTCGGTCATACCTCCGAATCAGATCCTGGCCGCCATTCGCACCAGCCTGACCTCTCCCCTGGGTGAGCAGATTTTGGCGGCTCAATCTGGTGCTCCCTCTGGGAGACCCAACGGCAGATGTTTTGTGCCTGAGGAGTTGCGCACTCGGTTGTTGCGAACCTACCATAACTCCAAGACCGCGGGGCATCCTGGAAAGAATCAGCTGTCCTGGGCTGTTTCACGTCTGTTCTGGTGGCCTTCCCTACGTTCCGACATCGCCGCATATGTAGCGGCATGCTCCGTTTGTGCCCAGAGTAAGTCCCCTCGGCACCTTCCGTTGGGCCTTCTGCAACCCATAGCCACCGGGGAGCGCCCATGGTCACACCTGGGGATGGATTTCATTGTGGACCTCCCTGCATCCCGAGGCCATACGGTCATTCTCATGATTGTGGATCGGTTTTCCAAAATGTGCCACTGTGTTCCTCTCAAGAAGTTACCCTCTGCACAAGAGTTGGCCACGATTTTTGCCAGGGAGGTCTTCCGGTTGCACGGTTTGCCTAAGGAGATTGTGTCGGATCGGGGGAGTCAGTTTGTGTCCAGGTTCTGGCGCGCCTTTTGCTCCCAGTTGGGGATTCATCTCTCCTTCTCCTCGGCCTACCACCCTCAGTCCAATGGGGCCGCAGAACGATCCAATCAGGCCTTGGAGCAATTCCTTCGTTGCTATGTCTCCGATCACCAAGACAATTGGGTTGACCTCCTGCCTTGGGCTGAGTTTGCCAGGAACACGGCGGTGAACTCTTCCTCTGGGACGTCTCCCTTCATGGCCAATTATGGGTTCCAACCTGCCGTGTTACCGGAGGTATTCTCTCCCCAGGATATTCCGGCTGTGGAGGATCACCTTTCCGTCCTACGTGCTTCTTGGGTACAGATCCAGAAGTCCCTTGAGGTCTCTGCGCAGCGCCAGAGATTCCAGGCTGATCGCAGACGAGCGCCTGCTCCTTCCTACCAGGTCGGAGACCGTGTATGGTTGTCCACCCGCAACCTCAACCTTCGAGTGCCCACTCCCAAGCTGGCGCCTCGCTTTGTTGGTCCCTTCCGAGTGCTTCGCAGGGTAAACCCGGTAGCCTATGCCCTTGCGCTTCCTCCTGGCATGCGGATCTCCAACGTGTTTCATGTCTCCCTGTTGAAGCCACTGGTGTGTAATCGTTTCACTTCCTCGGTTCCTCGGCCTCGTCCGGTCCAAGTGGGCAATCGTGAGGAATATGAGGTGAGCAATATCCTGGACTCACGCCTGGTCCGCGGTCGGTTGCAGTTTTTGGTCCATTGGCGTGGTTATGGTCCAGAGGAGCGTTCCTGGGTTCCCTCCGCAGATGTCCATGCTCCTGCCTTGCTCCGAGCCTTCCACGCACGCTTCCCTCAGAAACCGTTTTGTGCTCCGCGGAGGAGGGGCCCTTGAGGGGGAGGTACTGTCATGGTCTTACCTGCTTGCTGCTCTCCTTCGTTTGACATGTGCTGGCGGCCATCTTGGGTCCTGGGTTTCTTGTAGCCTTCCACCCTGCGGCTCCTCCTTCCCCTGGGAGGAGCTGGATGCCTAGCTCATATATATAGGAGGTCTGTGGCTTCAGTTCCTTGCTTGGTCCTCTTGTGTTCACATGCTTCTAAGACTGCTGCTGCTTCTGGTTCCTGATCCTGGCTTCGTCTGACTACCCTGCTGGTTCCTGATCCTGGCTTCGTCTGACTACCCTGCTGGTTCCTGATCCTGGCTTCGTCTGACTACCCTGCTGGTTCCTGATCCTGGCTTCGTCTGACTACTCTTCTGGTTCCTGACCTCTGGCTTCGCAAAGACTCTGCTCGGTTTCACCATCCATTTGGACTTTTGCTTTACAGCTTTATTTTCAATAAAGCCTTCTTATTTTCATTTATCTCTTGTTGTACGTCTGGTTCATGGTTCCGTGACATATGGGGAGGGGGGGATCTGTGGATGGCGCTGTTATGGGGGATCTGTGGATGGCGTTGTTATGGGGGATCTGTGGATGGCGCTGTTATGGGGAGGGGGATCTGTGGATGGCGCTGTTATGGGGAGGGGGATCTGTGGATGGCACTGTTGTGGGGAGGGGGATCTGTGGATGACCATGCTATGGGGGGGGGGGGATCTATGGATGACACTATATAGCATCTTATGCTATTTGTGTCATCCACAGATCCCCCACCCATAACAGTGTCATTCACAGATCCCCCTCCCCATAACAGCCCTGGCCCCGCCGCTCACAGCAGTAGACTCAGTAGAGTATTCCTTAACCGGCAGTAACTTTTACTTTAACTTTAAATCAGCACATCTTTATTACCTTACAATGAAGTTCCAGTAATAGGCAGAGCGGGCGGCGGCGTAACGTCACTCACTCACATGATGCGCCTGCTCTGCCCACTTTATGAATGAAGAAGGCTCGTCACGTGAGTAAGTGACGTTACGCCGCCTCCCGCTCTGCCTGTAACTGGAACTTCATTGTAAGGTAATAAAGATGTGCTGATTTAAAGTTACTGCCGGTTAAGGACCCCAGGCATAGCGCCCGCATACACCCGTATCAATAGTCCGTTCCTGAAGCTAGAAACTCAAATCAGTTTCTGGCACATGGTGGTCGTCTTCCGAAAAGAAGTGGTCATCTTCGGTGCCGCTGTCGGGTTGTTTTTCTCATGGGCGTGTAGTCATGTACGCTACAGGAGAAGAAGAGTGCACAATCCATTTAATCAGCATAATTTACAAAGTAATAGGACGCCTCTACTGCAGTCTTATGGAGTCCGTGGACATGGAGTGTTTTTGCAGAAGTTGGCCTAAACATGGAGCAGTCGTCAATGGTATGCGTTTTCTCATGTGTTCCAACCCCAAATAGTAATCATGCTCTGATACTGGGGGGAGAGGGGCCATCGATATTGTACAGGGAGTGCAGAATTATTAGGCAAGTTGTATTTTTGAGGATTAATTTTATTATTGAACAACAACCATGTTCTCAATGAACCCAAAAAACTCATTAATATCAAAGCTGAATATTTTTGGAAGTAGTTTTTAGTTTGTTTTTAGTTTTAGCTATTTTAGGGGGATATCTGTGTGTGCAGGTGACTATTACTGTGCATAATTATTAGGCAACTTAACAAAAAACAAATATATACCCATTTCAATTATTTATTTTTACCAGTGAAACCAATATAACATCTCAACATTCACAAATATACATTTCTGACATTCAAAAACAAAACAAAAACAAATCAGTGACCAATATAGCCACCTTTCTTTGCAAGGACACTCAAAAGCCTGCCATCCATGGATTCTGTCAGTGTTTTGATCTGTTCACCATCAACATTGCGTGCAGCAGCAACCACAGCCTCCCAGACACTGTTCAGAGAGGTGTACTGTTTTCCCTCCTTGTAAATCTCACATTTGATGATGGACCACAGGTTCTCAATGGGGTTCAGATCAGGTGAACAAGGAGGCCATGTCATTAGATTTTCTTCTTTTATACCCTTTCTTGCCAGCCACGCTGTGGAGTACTTGGACGCGTGTGATGGAGCATTGTCCTGCATGAAAATCATGTTTTTCTTGAAGGATGCAGACTTCTTCCTGTACCACTGCTTGAAGAAGGTGTCTTCCAGAAACTGGCAGTAGGACTGGGAGTTGAGCTTGACTCCATCCTCAACCCGAAAAGGCCCCACAAGCTCATCTTTGATGATACCAGCCCAAACCAGTACTCCACCTCCACCTTGCTGGCGTCTGAGTCGGACTGGAGCTCTCTGCCCTTTACCAATCCAGCCACGGGCCCATCCATCTGGCCCATCAAGACTCACTCTCATTTCATCAGTCCATAAAACCTTAGAAAAATCAGTCTTGAGATATTTTTTGGCCCAGTCTTGACGTTTCAGCTTGTGTGTCTTGTTCAGTGGTGGTCGTCTTTCAGCCTTTCTTACCTTGGCCATGTCTCTGAGTATTGCACACCTTGTGCTTTTGGGCACTCCAGTGATGTTGCAGCTCTGAAATATGGCCAAACTGGTGGCAAGTGGCATCTTGGCAGCTGCACGCTTGACTTTTCTCAGTTCATGGGCAGTTATTTTGCTCCTTGGTTTTTCCACACGCTTCTTGCGACCCTGTTGACTATTTTGAATGAAACGCTTGATTGTTCGATGATCACGCTTCAGAAGCTTTGCAATTTTAAGAGTGCTGCATCCCTCTGCAAGATATCTCACTATTTTTGACTTTTCTGAGCCTGTCAAATCCTTCTTTTGAGCCATTTTTCCAAAGGAAAGGAAGTTGCCTAATAATTATGCACACCTAATATAGGGTGTTGATGTCATTAGACCACACCCCTTCTCATTACAGAGATGCACATCACCTAATATGCTTAATTGGTAGTAGGCTTTCGAGCCTATACAGCTTGGAGTAAGACAACATGCATAAAGAGGATGATGTGGTCAAAATACTCATTTGCCTAATAATTCTGCACGCAGTGTATTGAACTTTTTGGCAGGGGAGATCGGGCTACCTGCATATAGATTCCTGCAAAGTGATTCACTCAGAGGAAGTTTAGGTTTTAAGGGCTCTTTGTGGTTAGGAGCGTCTCTTTCCATTCATCAACAAGATGGCTTCTTATAAACCAGCTCTTCGGATTTACTTGCTTTTCTATGTTTCCTTTAACTAAGGGGAATCTTCTGAAGGGCTGGGAGATTCCTGGTGACTGAATCAGACAGGTGGAGTCACTTGATTTTTACTATTTTACTGCAGCTTTTTGCCTTTTCAGCTATAATTGTTCACCCAAAAATGTTTGGATCCCTTCCTGTTTTTGCCAAACTATAAAGCTGGCTGTATAGCTGACACCTGAACGATCCTACAGCGGATGTCTGTCTTCAAACGCCCTCATGTACATGCATGCTCAGCCGATCATACATGTATTCTCAGAGGGGAGTAGACCTCTGCCCGACTACCTTGGTTGTGACTTATCTCCCCCAAGAACAAAAGGATCAGAATGTTGAAATCCAAATGTCTGTTCCTCAGGATAGGTCATCAGTATCTGATTGGTGGGGTCTGACACCTGGGACCCCCGCCGATAAGCTGTTTGAGAAGGCACTAGCACTCCTGTGATCACCACTGCCTTCTCACAGCTTACCAAGGACAGCACTGTGTCAAGTCAGGGGGGCTGCCGGGGTGAAAATGGAGGTATGTCCAGGTTGAGCTCTGAACCCGACAACCCCTTTAAGACATGGTTTTATGTTATTCATGTTTACTTGGTGGATGTCATTAAAGAATAATGTTATTTCCCATTGCAATTTACTGTTACATGTTGATATGTAACCCAAACCATGTACTGTCTGTACATATATTATTACAGGGGGCAGTTATCTGTGTCATGTCCAAAAAGATGAGGCAGTATGATCTCTGCGCATCATTACAGGGGGACATCACCATGAGGAGGCTGTACGATCTCTGCACATCATTACAGGGGGACATCACCAAGAGGAGGCTGTACGATCTCTGCACATCATTACAGGGGGACATCACCAAGAGGAGGCTGTACGATCTCTGCACATCATTACATGGGGACATCATCATGAGGAGGCTCTTGCGATCGCTGCACATCATTACAGGGGGACATCACCATGAGGAGGCTGTACGATCTCTGCACATCATTACAGGGGGACATCACCATGAGGAGGCTGTACGATCGCTGCACATCATTACAGGGGGACATCACCATGAGGAGGCAGTACGATCTCTGCACATCATTACAGGGGGACATCACCATGAGGAGGCTGTACGATCGCTGCACATCATTACAGGGGGACATCACCATGAGGAGGCTGTACGATCGCTGCACATCATTACAGGGGGACATCACCATGAGGAGGCTGTACGATCTCTGCACATCATTACAGGGGGACATCACCATGAGGAGGCTGTACGATCGCTGCACATCATTACAGGGGGACATCACCATGAGGAGGCTGTACGATCTCTGCACAACATTACAGGGGGACATCACCATGAGGAGGCTGTACGATCGCTGCACATCATTACAGGGGGACATCACCATGAGGAGGCTGTACGATCTCTGCACATCATTACAGGGGGACATCACCATGAGGAGGCTGTACGATCTCTGCACAACATTACAGGGGGACATCACCATGAGGAGGCTGTACGATCACTGCGCATCATTACAGGGGGACGTGTTTTAACATCACTTAGGCTACTTTCACACTCGCGTTTGGTGTGGATCCGCACCGATAATACAACCGCATGCATCCGTTCAGAATGGATCCGTCTTGAGCACTATTGAAAGTCAATGGGGGGTAGATCAGTTTTCTATTGTGTCAGTGAAAACGCATCCGTCCCAATTGACTTACATTGGGGGTTTGCCTCCACATCGTCAGGCGGACACCAAAACACTGCAAGCAGCCTCCAGAGCGTAACGGAGGCGAACTGATGCATTCTGAGCGCATCCTTATCCATTCAGAATGCATTAGGTCTAAACTGATCCGTTTTGGACCGCTTGTGAGAGCCCTGAACAGATCTCACAAACGGAAAGCCAAAACGCCCGTGTGAAAGTAGCCTTACACATCTAATTATCTATAATGCTGCAGGAGGATTTGGGTTTTTTCCAGATTGTGTCAGCCATGTGAAATTATATGTTTTCTTAGACGAGAATGGGTTAAAGCACAACTACTCCAAATGTATGTAAATGTCAGATGTGGTTAATGAAATAGAGGAAGTGTTTAGTTTCTGCCCGAATGACATTCGTCACACTGTGAATTTCTCATGCATTCATTATCCTCTCCTGATATTGCTGGGGGGGGATACATTTCCCATAATTCATACTGCGGCCTCTTCAAGCAGCTGATCTGCAGGGTTGCATGTAGTGATGTATCCTTAGGATAGGTCATCATTTTAAAACACTCAGACAACCCCTTTAATAGAAAAATGTCTGCCTACATGTTAATAAGCAGGTAAGCCCTTGTGGCCCCTCTCTGTGGCATCTTCCTTTATCAGAATTCAAGGCATAGAAGAATTTGGGCATCAGACAGTTTAGGGTGGTTCCTCTTTGTTGGTATTTGACCTTCATAGAAATTGACTGACTTACCCATGGAAGGAGATAAGGCCCCCATAGCCGGTCGTTAACTAGAGGCCATCGTCAACATGCACCTTCTGCAGCTCTACAGAATAGTTGGTAGCATCTAAAAAAGCATGGAGAATGCACTGTGCTTTTAGCTATGAGGATTGTTGCCCATTAAGGACTATCTTCACGTCACTGGTTTTTGGAAAGTAATGGTTGTGGGTGATTTAGAGAGGGATGGAAAAGCGCTGGAGCCTTGGTGTCTGCTGCTGGGGCCCATAGCTGCCCTGAATTAATTTATAGACAGGGGTGCACCACCAATGAGGCCAGCACCAGGAAGGGGCAAGAGGGGGGGCAGCAGAAGGGTCATGGGCAATGAGCTCTTTCATTGTGGCAAAGGGGCTAGGTTAAGAAATTAGCGTGGGGGGGGGGGGGGGGGCACCACTTCAGTTTTCACCTCAGGCAGCAGAAAGGCTAGGTGCACCCCTGTCTGTAACCTACTGTAACACCTTTATATCTCCCTACCTAAACGGCCTCCATATTTCATGGCCCCAAGTGATCCCACATTTTGATTTTTCACTTGATAAAGCGTCTCATAGACAACAGTGACGCCAGTACTTTTCCATCTTGTCTCCGCACGCTGACATTCCTCCAGCTCCTGTTGTCACTCCCCTGGTTTCCAACAGCAAACAAATCCTGACCCTTCCTGTAAAACGAGTCTGGTTAGGCGCACGTCAAGGCTGGGAAGCCGGGAATGAATCAGTGGAATCAGTGTGTGACGCCCGCTGTGGAGAAGGAGATGAATGAATGGACAGAGGACGTGATGGGAGGATGCTACAATCACAGCTTCTTATCACTAAATGAGGGTTATGTGGCCATGCACAGCAGGTAAACAGACTCCAGCAAGATGGAGAATATTCCTCCAAAACCTGACCGTATGAATCTGCGTAATACCAGGTGTCCACAGCAATCTGGCTCCCACCCGCTCCCCTCCCCGGGCTCCCAGTATATTCACATGTGGCATAGCTGAAAATCACTCCCTTTCATCAGAACAGAGATGCTTCGGTGCTATGCATATTTTTGCAAGCCTTCTTCAGATTAGACGTTTCAGCAAGAAATCTGCCATCGCTATAGAGAAATCTCTATGTGAATTGTCCCCTTAGGCCTGTTTCACATGACCGATACGGATTCTCTCAGAATGCGTTCAGTGCAACTCGCACCATTTCTCAAACAAGTTCGGTCAGTTTTGTCTGCGATTGCGTTCAGTGTTTCAGTTTTTTCCGTGCGGGTGCAATCAGTTTTGATGCGTTTATTAATGCGCGTGAAAAAAATGTGAAGTTTTACAAGTAACATCTCCTATCTTCCAAATGCAATATGTTTTTCATGGGAGCCCCATTCACTTCTATGGGGCCAGGGCTGCGTGAAAAATGCTGCGATTCTCATGCAACGCAGAAATGATGTGTGAAAAACAACGCTCATGTGCACAGACCCACTGAAATAAATGGGTCAGGATTCAGTGCGGGTGCTTCGCGTTCAGTTCACGCATCGCACCCGCGCAGAAAAATCGCTCGCGTGAAAGAGGCCTTATCCTCCTTTTGTAACAGCTAGTCCTCCATGACGGCTTAGGTTTCTTTCAGACCTGCAGCCGTGTGTTCCGGTCGGCACGTCCAGCGGACAATGCCGGGAATCTGTCATATTTGCCAGGCAGCAGCCAGATCTCCGTGGTCCCAATTATATTCAATAGGACCGACGGGCATTCTAGTGCCATCCGGCAGGGTGTTGTCTAGGCCACTTGGACAAGTAACAGATCAGGATTGCCACCCAGCTATAGGTTCCCAGTGGGTATAATGCCACTTCGTGTGGCACTAGGGATAAACAGAAGAACAGTGTGGGTCCATAGAATGGGGTGGGTGCAGCATTATAGACTTCTGCCATGAAGGGAGTACTTGTCTGTACAATGGTTAGATAGGTGGTACGTGTCACATCCACGTGATGCCAGGAGCCAAGGTTTCCGTCAGAACATCACTCTGCCTTGGCCGGCTAGTGCACCTGGTGCCATTTCTTCCCCAGCTGGGTACCCATGGCTGTCCACGTGGTGTAACGTGATTCATCAGACCAGGCCGTCTTCTTCCATGGCTCCAGTTCTTATGCTCATGTGTCCATTATAGTCACTTTCGGCAGTGGACGGTGGTCAGCGTGGGCGCTTTGAGTGGTCTGTGGCTCCACATCCCCATACATAGAGAGTTGCAATGTCCTCTGTGTCCTGTCTCTTTTCTATCCTCACCAGCAGGAACGTTTTCAGCAATTTGCTCTACAGTAGCTCCTGTGTGGGATCAGACCAGATTGGCTAGCCTTCGCTCCCAACACATAGCAATGATGTTGCAAAACTTTTGGAAAGAACACCCCACAAGACCGCCTATTGTGGAGATGCTCAAACCCACATCACTGCTTGTCCGTTGACGCTCGGATCCTTACACCAGCCCATTCTTCCTGCTTTATACACATCACCTTTAAGAGCGGACTGCTCACTTACCGCCTAATATCTCTCGCGACAGGTGCCATAGTCATGGTATCTGCGCTGCACGGACCTCTGTGAAGGCAGAGACAGTCGCTTATTACTTACGACCTCCTCTGTACATAAAGCTCCATGTGCGGCTGCAGTTTATGGGCCTCTTGGAATAGCTCTTAACCGGTAGCAGGGACATCGCTCGCACGCGGCCTCTCTGCTAAACACTTATAACTCAAGTCTCGTCTACATTGAAAGAATGCATTATTTCACTGACATAGGCCTCTTGGAAGAATGCAGCCGCTTCCTATAATGAAATACCAGCTTAGTAAGTAAACATTACCTTTAAAAGGGAGGAAAATGAGCGCTGGAAGACGTATAACGTCCAGGACGCAGGATGCATCTTACTTCCAGTCTTGGTATTATGAACGTATAGTTTACAGCCTCATATTATTCTTATAGATATCAGTCTCCATATTTTTCCTAATCAGAGCTATGGCTTAAATGTGCACTTTATTATAAAATCATAGGAAACATATCAGTATTAGGGGTCATGCACACGACCGTTGGCTGCTTTGCTGGATACCGGAGGTGTACATTCCGCATTTTGCGGAACGGAAGGGCCGGCCCCGAATAGAACAGTCCTATCCTTGTCAGTAATGCGGACAATAATAGGACACGTTCTATTTTTTTCACAGAGTCATTTCCGTTTTTTTTGCAGCCCCATTGAAGTGAATGGTTTGTCATACGCGCTGCAAAAAATAAAAGTAAATGAACGGACACAGAAAGAAAATATGTTTCGGCAGATATTGCCTGTCTTGGATACGGGCAGACTTTATCACCACATATTTGCAGTGAGTCCACAACAAAATTGTGGTTAAATTCACAGTTGACATGCCGTGGATTTAAAAATCTGCAACCTCAGGTCACTTTCCATGCAGATAAATAATACAGTTAAAATCTCGTCCACGTATCGCACTGTATTCCATTGCAGATTTTACCTGTGCAAAAATGCAGGTGGAATCGGCCACATTCCTGTCCAATATGGATGGAAATCTGATTGACATCTCTGCTGCAGTTTTGCAGAAGGCACAGAAATGTGACCACCCGCCGCTGCTTCCATGCAGGAACCACTTCAACAGCGGACGTGTCAGTTCTGTGCAGGGATGAGCGAATTGATTCTAACACATACATTTGTCTCATTAGCAAGAGCTCTTCACCGGCGCGAAGCTGTCCCTACAGTTGAGAAAGCTCCCATCTGCCTGTTGATTGACAAGGCCGACATCTTGCCCAGCTCTGACAATCTTGCGCCAGCGCCATTGTTTTAAATAGCGTTGAAAGCGCAGCGGCCCTGCTTTCGGGAGCAGCAACAGTTCATGCACCGCTAACCGGGAGTGTAGCAGCTCATGTGCAGTTGCTGCAGCAGTAGCGGAAGCAGACTATGTGCGCTTGCGCAGCTGCTCGAAGCTACTCAAGATTTTCAGGGCCGGCCTGCAGAATGTAGAAGTGCATGTCAAGCGCATGCACTTCTACATTCTTGGGTACTGGCACATGAACTATTGCTGCTCACAAAATGGAAGCAGAGCCTCTGCTCTTGCACTGCTACTCCGAGCGGTGGCACAGGTGCGAGATTGTCAGGGCTGGTGAGATGTCCAGCCCTGTTAATCAACAGGCAGGTGGGCGCTTCTTGACCTGTAGGGACAGCATCTTACGGGTGAAGAACTCTTGCCAATGAGACAAATCGATCCTAACGAATCCCTGGTGCCTTGTGCAGGATCCTGCTGCCGCATAGCACCGCATATGGGCAAACTAAAAGGGGTTTTGTTGAGTCACCAGTGTCATCTCCCCCTGGAAAACCCCTTTAAGCTCTGGTCTTTACAGTATGGGGTTTCCCTTTTCATTCTTCTCCAGTTTACAGCAGATGAATCCGCGATGGCTGATACACCTCTACTTCCAAAATACCGCCCCGCCACTGTTGAACAGCTATGGCGGTTTTGTCGGTCATGCTGCAAATAAAAGGATTTCTATGACTTCACCTTATTTATTCTCTTGCCGATGAAGTGATTGTGAAAGGATTGTGAGGCAGCCAAGCTGTACCTGCCGGCAGCATTGACGAGCAGTCGTGAGTTACGATGGGTGTGTACCGCTAAAGAACTGGAGCTGAACAATCAAGACTTTGACTATAATGACCCCATTCAGCGTAACACACCTCGACATGCCCTGCGGTGTGCTAACGCTCGGCTCACTGGGAAGCGAAGAAGAGGCTGATCCCAGCAGAGCACAGATTACAGGACAAGGGCATGACTCAGTGCGACTTATTAGCACGCCTTTGTTAAACTGCAGCGTACAAAGGGCGTGATTACACGACTAGTCACTGTAACTTCAGCAGATTTAGAGGAATGTGACCGGTTACCCATTAACTTCAAAGCTAATATTGATTTAGGTTTTTGGGGACAGCGGTTGTATCCCTGAACCCTGGCAGTGCGCGCACGCTGGTGTATCGATTCGTTTCCCTATTGGGATATCGTACTCTGCAGCTATAGGGCAGTTTTCTAAGAGATCTTTGCCTTAACTTCTTAGGCACATAGGGGTCATTTAAGAAGGTCGCCTGACGTAAAAATAGTTGCAAAGGGCATTTTTGCAACTATATTAATATTTTGTCGCTTAGGTGTTTTTACGCCAAGTACGATAGATGCGGGCAGAGTACGTCCAGGCTGGGGCCAAAACTCTAGCCCTGGCAAATTGATTTGTTTTTCACCTGAAAAAAAAATTCTAAGACGGGCACACAGACTGCCATACATGCACATAATTTATGACAAGGGGCACGCCTATAGGCATATACTATGGCAGCGCAGGGAGGACAACTAAGACCGGCGTAAAAAGTTGTCTTAGTAAGTGTCCCCCATTATATGGATCCAAGTCACCATCTACATCAATGCCCACAGCCTAACTATGGAATAGCAGTGGACATTGATGTAGACAGTGTTTTTCATGCATGGAATGTCCCTATGACAACACTGCAGCAGCATAGGATAGGAAGTGTTGTCATAGGGTAACTTCCGTATACAGGCCCGTAAAGGTTGGCCACTTTCCTCAAATGTCTAGCGCATGGACCACTTCATCCCCAAATAGGGCAGGTACAGTAGACACCCCTTTAAAGAGCAACCATAACCAGGATCAACCGTATTCAACCAGACATGCTACATGGTAGGGTTGATCCTGCTGGTTACAACGATACCTGTCTTGTGGAAATCGGTTGCAGCGTTCCCAAGATAAAAGACTTTTTATTCTTTGTGCAAATAATGTCTTCAGTGCACTGAGGGGCGGGGCCAGCACTGGAAAGCTGAGGGGCTGGGCCCCGCCCCTCAGTGCACTGAAGATCAACCCTACTGGACACTATTGCTGATGTAATAGGGTGGATCCTGCTGCCAGGTGCTCTTTAAATACATAGTAACAACAAAAAAACAATGCATAAAGTTCTGGCCTTGTGCCCTTATTTTTAGCACAGAAGGCCTGCTTTGTTTGGTAACGCTCCCTCCTGCACTTGTGTCATTTGAGTCATCCTTGCAGAAATGAAAGATAATTTACAGGGCAAGAGCCTTTTACATGGGCCGAGTATCGGGGCAATTATGGGGAGGGCGAATGTTCTTACAAAAGCTCATTACTCATAATTGCCCCCATGTTAAAGGGGTTCTCCTGGAATTAAGAAAATAAAAATACTTAAATATTACTTTATTATAAATTTATTCCCATATACCTTTCATTAGTTATAATGCCTCGTTTTGTTTAGGGAGGAATCATCAGGAGGAATAAAATGGCCACCGTCCTATTAGTACACACAAAACCTGACCTAATCACACAGGAGGACAAGTGACTTCACAACACTGAACTAAAGAGCTGCCTCATCCTCCTTTCTGCTCTGCTTGTCAGGGATTATGATCCTGAATACAGCTGATAAGTTATTCAATTGAATCTCTGTAGGAATGGAGTTCATGAGAAGACATGAAGTACAAAGAGGATGGGCAGGCCAGACTGTGGAAATGGAGACTGGATACAAGAGCTGCTGCTCATTACCCCCACTCTCCTCTCTGTACTTCATGTCTCCTCATGGACTCCATTCCTACAGAGATTCAGCTGAAGATCTTATCAACTGCATTCAGGATTATAATCCCTGACAAGCAGAGCAGAGAGGAGGATGAGGCAGCTCTTTAGCTCAGTGCTCTGAAGTAACTTGTGTGATTAGGACAGGTTTTGTGTGTACTAATAGGACGGTGGCCATTTTATTTCTTCTAATGATCGCTCCCTAGACAAAACAAGTCATAACTAATGAAAGGTATTGGAATACATTTATAATAAATTTAAGTATTTTCAGTGATTTTATTTTCTTAATTCCCGGAGAACCCCTTTAAGGTGGCACCAATCACCCGACAAATAAGCAAACGCTTATTCGTCAGGTGATCGCATCTTTCCTTTGTAGGCAGCACGTCGCCTTGTGTAAACACAGATGTGCTGTTGACCAACAACCTGTATAGGGATGAACAATCATAGTAGTGATCATTCATCTCCATACGGAGGAGATCATTGCTGCATGTAAATGCAGCTGAAGGAAATGGCACTGATTGGGAATGAGCGGTTCGTTGCCAATCATTGCCCTGCACATCAACCATGTAAATGGGCCCTAATGCAATCTATTGTTCCCTGTTATCGGCCTGACTGCAGATATGCAGATTGCATGAATTGGGTGCACCTAGATTCCTAACCTCAGTGCTTCAGTGCATTCGTCGTCCAATGATTGTCCCGATCCTCAGCCCATGTAAAAGGGCCCTAAAAGTTTAGAACCCGCCATGGTCCAAATTTAACGACCCGAGACCCCTCGGTGCTATCCTCTGCTCGTGTGAATCCATTAGAATAAATACAGGGTTTGGTGTAAGGGAAGGGATTAGCTGGAGACACAGGCCGTCAGGTCACCCTCTCAGGTCCCCAACAGACAACTGCAGAGCAAAAAGTAGTCCCCATTGTCCCCAGAGCCAGTCAGCTGTCACTCAGCTTTTTATATGGTGCAGCCCAGGCCTTGTGACGGGTTTACCAAGCTGAATAAACAACGTATACATTATTCCATGGCGTCCACGCTGACAGTCTTCTCCCTAGAGACGCAGACGACCCGGGGATCTCCTTCCAAGGATGGAAATGTCAGAGACCTGTCTATGATTAGGCATCAAACACCCTAATGATGCTGATTTATAGACTGTTGCCTGTTCACCGGATGGGATAAACCATATGTAATACAGATACAGCCCGCCGCCGTCTGATGGTCATTACAAGTAATATGTCCGCCATATGCAGAGAAGTATGGAGCAGACAGGTACTGTCTGTAATTATCTGCCAAATTCAGGGTTAAAATGTGTGGGGCTTATGTGAGCCCCCCCAAGGAGTTGGTAGTTCCAGTTGGGTTGGGGTCATCCTCAGGAGCTGGTTTAAATATCCCAAATTTTCCAAGAAGAATGTTGGTAAGTATGAGGCCCTGCAAGCCAAGCCTTGTAAGAGAGAAGCATGGCGTGGTGCCTGTAGACCCCTGCCGGGTTCTCACCACCTACTGTGCGAAGGGATCGCGTCCCTCCAAAATTAGTGCTTTGCGGGAAAAAGTACAGTAACAAAAACTATGTTTTTGTGTATAGGAATGACATAAAAATATATGCTGCAGCCCCACTTTTCCATGGGCTGTGTCTGGTATGGCAGCTTTTAAAGGGGTTTTCTGAGGTATTGAGGGTCTGTCCATAGGATAGGTCATCCATGTAGGTCTGGTGGGGGTCTGACTCTTAGTACCCCCAAGGATCAGTACGGCCACTTCCACGGCACTTGTGGAAGCGCTGCAGCCTCCTCGTTGTGTCCATCCACGCCGTCTACATAGTAGCGCTGGTGCAGAGTATTGCAGCTGAAGCAGAACGAAGCCGCAATATTCTGCACCGCTGCTCCTTGTGACGTTATAAAAACAAAAAAAAATAGTACTATTTTTTTGCGGTGCGGAGGCACGGAGAGAAACCCCACAGAAGCTCTCTGCAGTGCTTTCGTTCCGTGCCCGTATATTGTAGACCGGATGTTTGCGGGCAACACGTGCATGAGCTCTCATTGTGAATTTCAGGTGCTGAGTCTGACCCAAAATAAGGCACACTTTATTTTCAGCCCACCGAAAAAAATGTGCATTAGGCCTCATGCACACGACCGTTGTTGTGTTCCGTGTCCGTTGCTCCGTTTTCCATGATTTTCTGCGGACCCATTGACTTTCAATGGGTCCGTTGAAAACTCGGCTAATGCACCGCTTGTCATCCGCGTCTGTGATCCGTGGTTTCAGTCCATCAAAAAAATATAACCTGTCCTATTTTTTTCACGGAAAACCCATTCAAGTCAATGGGACCGTGAAAAAACGCGGAGGCACACAAGATTGTCATCCGTGTCCGTTTTTTTCCTATCATTTGCATGACAAACTTGACTTAGACTTTTTTTTTACTTTCCTTCATGTCTGGTGATCCTTCAAAACTAAAGGAAGACACACGGAAACAAAAACGGAAACGGATCACGGAACAACAGAACCCCATTTTGCGGAACGGAACACAACAATGGTCGTGTGCATGAGGCCTTAGATGCCGGTTGAAATCATTGGGAGGCAGATCTGAGCCGTTTTCATGCTGATTTCAATGTGAAAAACAGAAAAAAAACTGTGTGAACATACCCTCAGGCCTCTTGCACACGAACGTTGTGTGCCCGTGGCCGTATGGATGCGGACCCGTTCGCTTGAATGGGTCCGCAATCACGGAGATGCGGAACGGAAGCACAGATAGGAACCCCACGGAAGCAACTTGTTCTATTTTTTTGCGCTGCGGACGGATCCATGCACGGAATGGATGCACAACGTTCGTGTGCAAGAGGCCTAAGAGTGGAGCTGTCTTTGCTGTCTGTAGCAACCAATCAGAGCTCAGCTTTCATTTCTTTAACAGCTCTAGAAAAATAAAAGCTGCGCTGTGATTGGTTGCTACGGGCAACAAAGGAAATGAGGCCTAGTGTGTGGCCCGACTGAGTTCAATGTGAGTGGAGCAGAGTATTTACAGGGTTACTGAGGATTTTCTGCAGGTTTTCTCTCTGGTAGACAATAGAACAATGGTAGAAGAATGCCCCTATCACTTTCCATTGTCGTTTCCTTTCTCATATGTGCAGGAGGTGCCTAAGAGGATAGAGGAGGAATGACTGCCAGGGTATTTCTATAGATTTCTGAGCGGTGTAATCTGGTGTAATTATCTGTAACCTTTCTCCTGTATTTGTACAGTACAGGCCTCCCGCCCGCCCCGGCCTCAGGAGCTCTGATATCGGCCGCCGTGCGTCAGGGAAGGAGTTTCTCCTTGAATTTATTACATTTGTGCATGGAAGTTATAATCCAGGAATTTGTCTGTCGTGTTCCCGGAGCCTGAGGCTTTCGCACCGCTGCCGTACATATGTCGCCCACCTGGCGTTGTCCATCTCTTGCAAGAATTTGCATTTCTCTGTCGGAAAGTTGAGCAATAGATCAATGACCTCCAAATGTGCACAGTCCCCGATAAGCTGTACTGCAACCCGACCCCGGACTGGGGTGGGTGTAATACCTGGGCGACCCAAGGTCAAATGGGCCCACGAATATAGTGTCTGGTGTTTTTGACGGATTTTGCCGTTTTTGGTTTTGTTTGCTGCTGTATTTTGCTGAATTTTTGAGGGAAAAAACTCCAGCTCCAGATGTTGCTAGGAGGTGTATGGGAAATATTAAAGGGAAACGGTCTCCGGACATGTCTCTTTTAGGGCTCATGCACACAACCATTGGGTGTTTTGCGTCTGCAAATTGCGGATCAGCAAAACACGGATACTGGCTGTGTGCATTCCACATTTTGCGGAATAGAACAGTCCTATCTTTGTCTGTTATTCGGACAATAATAGGACATGTTCTATTTTGTTTGCGGAACGGCCATGCAGACATACGGACACAGAACGCACACAGGGTCAGTTTTGATTTTTTGCGGCCCCATTGAAGTGAATGGTTCCGCATACAGGCCGCAAAAAATGAAACGGACACAAAAAAAAAAAAAAAATGAGCATGAGCAGCCCTTAGTAAGAACTTGCTTTCCCCATGTAATAACAGTCCTGGAGCATCTAATATGATTTTGTGCCGTTCCTCTATTATTCCTTCTAGAGCAGGCATGTCCAAACGGCAGCCCTCCAGCTGTTGCAAAACTACAACTCCCAGCATGCCCTAACAGCTGTAAGCTATCCAGGCATGCTGGGAGTTGTAGTTTTGCAGCAGCTGGAGGGCCGCAGTTTGGAAATGCCCGTTCTAGAGGTTAGAAATGAACTGCAAGCAGTTTGGTCTAGACCAGGGATCAGGACCCTCCGGCACTCCAGCTGCTCAGAAACTACAACTTCCAGAATGCTTCATTCACTTCTGTAGGAGTTAGGCTACATGCACACGAACGTATTTTGTTTCCGTTCCGTTTTTTTTTTGTGGATAGGATGCGGACCCATTCATTTCAATGGGTCTGCAAAAAATGTGGACAGCACACCGTGTCCTGTCCGCATCAGTATGTCAATTCCGTAGCCCCGCAAAAAAAAAATAGAACATGTCCTATTCTTGTCCATTTTAGGCATTGTTACAATGGATCCGCAAATAAAAACGTATGGCATACGGATGTCATCCGTTTTTTTTTTGCGGACCGCAAAACACATACGGTCGTGTGCATGTAGCCTTAGAAGAACAGCCGAGCATGTTTGCATGCTGGGAGTTGTAGTCTCACAGCAGCTGGCGTGCTGAAGGTTGCCGATCCCTGGTCTAGAGGGATGTTTCCAGTTAGGGCCGTGTCCCTGCACAAACTGACACTATCTAATCAGTGCTACCAGTATCAGGGACTCACCCACAACTAGCAACACCCAGTTAGACTTGGAAACTGATGGCAATTCATTCATAAACTTTTAGTAGGAATAATAGAGGAACAGCTCAACACAAAGTCATAAGAATAGATGTACCAGAACTGTTATTACATGGGGAATGCTTTAAAAAGGGTCATCCAGCGCTGGTCCCCGGCTCTGTTTACTGCTAGGCAGCGGTGAGATGCTCTGTAAGCACGTGACTGCTGCAGCCCATATCCCGTATCGTGGGTGAGGCCGCCACGGTGGTCACATGACTAGTCGATGCGTCATCGCTGCCCACAAGTAACCAGAGACTGGTGGGGACGGAAGTGTCGGCGGGTGAATTTATTGTTTGATTATTTCAAAACACTTTATCTCCTCTGTTATCGCTGTATTATAAAAAGTTCTGCAGCTTTCAAATTCCTCGCCATTTAAGAGCCCTGCTTCTTGTCAGTGAATGGAAGCATTTTTATTTACTCCCAGTGGCTTGTAACATAGCATAACCATGTCCAACTTACACAGGTGCAGGGCTCGTTACAAGAGCATGTATGTTTACCTCGAGGTCAAACCGCTGCGGTTTTGTCAAAATGGTGCGGTTTTACCAAAATGCTGCCAAAGTCGCCGCAAAAAAACAGGATTTAAACTTGACAAATGAACAGATCCTGTCACACTGTAACGAGATGCTGTGGCATTACAAGCGACAGTTCATTGGGAAATTCAGCAATCCCGAGCAAATTCCCTGCCGTGTGAAAAGACATCTTTCAACTCACTCAGGTCTGGGCGCTCCTATAGCAGAGGGAGTGCTGTAGCCGGGGTTATACTTTATATTTACGGTTGAATTTGTATATGATAAAAGGCTTCATAAAAGGTACCGGGTATAATACTTCACGCTAGTAAACCGTGTCTGTATAAAGCAGGATTAGGGCCGCCTGTAATAAGTGTCATTCACAGATCCTTCTTTAGCTCTTAAGATCTTAAAGGGGTTGTCCCATTATAACACAGGATAGGGGATACTGTAAGGCGTCATTCACATTTCCGTGTCAGTGTCACGTCCATGAAACAAGTGTACGTGTTTCATCCGTGAAGATGTCTGTGAAGGATCCGTGGTTGGTCCGCGTGTCCATGTTTACCGTCCATAATTCACGGAAGTTGCTCAGCTGAAAATCTTCTATTAGGGTAAATGCACACTATCAGGATTTATGTGCGGACAATCCGCATGTGTTTGCAGGGAAATCCGTGCGGTCAATCGGCATCAATTGGTGCGGATTTTCGTGCGGATCTGGTGCAGATTTTCCTCTCCCCATGGAAGTGAATAGCGAAAATCGATTCAGGAAAAAATCAAATAAATTGACAGCTGCGGATTTTAAAATCCGCAGAAAAGATCAAAATCCGCCCGGGAAAAATCCATATCGTGTACGTGAGAATTTCAAATTCTCATACAATACAATGTACATGACCTACGGTGCAGATTTTCCGCACACAGCACCCCCACGGTAAATCAGCACGCAATCCTGATCGTGTGCATTTACACTTAGTCTTCAGTGAAAAACGGCCGCAGCACGGCCACAGTGATTTTCATGGACCCATAGACTTCAATGGGCGTGCTTGGTCCGCATCACGGATCTGCTGTAAAATCCATTCCAAATCCACACATAAGTCATGCAGATTTTGCCGCGGTTTTGTTGTGGATTGCCACTGAGGATATGGCCACACTCGGTGGAGTTTCCAATGAAGATTTTGCCGCTGGGTATTTGTTTAATTTCAGGCCCTATGCACACGACTCCGTGTCTGATCCGCATTTTTTGGGATTGCATACGGACCAATTCATTTCTATGGATCTGCAAAAAAAATGGAGAGCCCACGGATGTCATCTCTGTGCTGTCCGCGTCCGTCTGTCCGTTCCACAATGGACAAATAGGAAACATGTCCTAATCTTGTCCACAAAATGTGGACCCCAAAAAAAAAGGATGCAGCATGGACGTCAGACGTACGTCATCTATCTTTTGCAGACCGCAAAACAGATACGGTCATGTGCGTGAGGCCTGGGCGGGGATGTGGTCTGGAGTAACCCTTTAATTATACCTCTGCAACTAAGGCCTCTTTCCCACGGGTGTGTGCGCCCCGTTGCCGTATTGCGGACCGCATTTGCAGATCCGCAACACACGGGCACCTTTCCGTGTGCATTTCGCATCACGGATGTGGACCCATTCACTTCAATGGGTCCGCAAATCCGGAGATGCGGAATGGTGCGGAACAGAACCACGGAACGGAAGCACTACGGAGTGCTTCTGTGGGGTTTCGTCCCGTACTTCCGTTCCGCAAAAAGATAGAACATGTCCTATCTTTTTGCGGAACGGCCGGATCGCGGACCCATTCATGTGAATGGGTCCGCGATCCGCTGCGGCTGCCCCACAGACTTTACACACGCACATGCCCGTGGGAAGGAGGCCTTACACTACCTATCTATATGACAGCACAGATGTGTCTGGCTTAATGCAGTCTTTTTTTTGGTGACCTGAAACATTGAGAAATATGATATTCGCTTCTCATACGACTTTTATCTGCTTATTCTGTGGTTCGTGTGGTTGGACACATGATTCAGATGCGGCCGACTGAGTCACGGGTGTAATTACATATAGAAACACCTATATCCTCCTGTCTAACCTGCGGACTAGTGGCCTGTGATGACGGCACATACAGCATTGCAGAAGAGTAAGGGTGGGTTCACATCAGCGTTATGTATTCCCTTATGGCTTTCCGTTATATCATGGTTATAACGGGAAAAAAAAGGGGGGTTAGTCAGCACATCCCAATGCGCAGGTGCACGCTGCCACGGCTATAAACATAGAGAAAAAAGACAAAGCAGCAGCAATCTGCAAACCAGATAAAGTACAATGATGCCATAGTCACAAGAAACATTCAAGTGCACTATGGCATTATTGTACTTGATCTGGTTTGCAGAGCGCTGCTGCATTGTCTTTTATCTCTAGGAAAATAACGGAATCCATAAGACGGAAGTCAAAATGGAAGCCTTTAAGAGGCATTCCGTTTTTATCTGTCATAATATAAGTCTATGGGAATCATAACGGATCCGTCTGGTTCCCGTTATGCAAGACGGAAAACAAAGTCCTGTCGACAGGAAACCAGACGGATCCGTTATGATTCCCATAGACTTCTATTATGACGGAAAGCAAAACGGAATGCCTTTTACAGGCTTCCGTTTTGCATTCCGTCATAATACGAGTCTGTGGGCAGCATAATGGATCTGTTATGCTGCCCATAGAATTGTATTATGAAGAATCAAAACAGAATGCCTCTTAAAGGCTTCCTTCTTTACTTCCGTCTTAAGGATTCCGTTATTTTCCTAACAGGATACATAACGCTGATGTGAACCCACCCTAAATTACACAGTGAACGCTCCCCGCTCAAGAGGTTCTGCTCGTTAATTGGCAAATGCAATCTGACTAAGGGCTCGTTCACATGAACGTATTTTGCGTTACGTATACAGGCCGTTTTCTGCGTTCCGCATACTGTCCATATACGTCCGTATACGGAACCATTCATTTTAATGGGTCCACAAAAGATGTGGCACATGATGGGGGGCTTATTACAGGCACATTAGGGGGGCTTATTACTGGCACATGATGGGGGGCTTATTACTGGCACATGATGGGGGGCTTATTATAGGCACATTAGGGGGGCTCTTGTTACTGGCACATTGGGGGGCTTATTACTGGCACATTGGGGGGCTTATTACTGGCACATGATGGGGGGGCTTATTACTGGCACATGATGGGGGGCTTATTACTGGCACATGATGGGGGGCTTATTACAGGCACATTAGGGGGGCTCTTGTTACTGGCACATGATGGGGGGGCTTATTACTGGCACATGATTGTCAATGCAACCCTCTTCTCCCACTCTTCACACACTGATAGCAACACCGCAGGAGAAATGCTAGCACAGGCTTCCAGTATCCGTAGTTTCAGGTGCTGCACATCTCGTATCTTCACAGCATAGACAATTGCCTTCAGATGACCCCAAAGATAAAAGTCTAAGGTCCCTTTCACACGAGCGAGTTTTCCGCGCGGGTGCAATGCGTGACGTGAACGCATAGCACCCGCACTGAATCCTGACCCATTCATTTCAATGGGTCTGTGTACATGAGCGTTGTTTTTCATGCATCAGTTCTGCGTTGCGTGAAAATCGCAGCATGTTCTATATTCTGCGTTTTTCACGCAGCCCTGGCCCCATAGAAGTGAATGGGGCTGCGTGAAAAAACGCATTGCATGCTCAAGCAAGTGCGGGTGCGATGCGTTTTTCACTGATGGTTGCTAAGAGATGTTGTTTGTAAACATTCAGTTTTTTATCACGCGCGTGAAAAACGCATCAAAACGCATTGCACCCGCGCGGAAAAAACTGAACAAGTAAACGCAACCGCAGACAAAACTGACTGAACTTGCTTGCAAAATAGTGCGAGTTTCACTGAACGCACTCTGAACGCATCCGGCCCCAATCCGCAACGCCCGTGTGAAACCAGCCTAAGGGGGTCAGATCGGGAGACCTTGGGGGCCATTCAACTGGCCCACGACAACCAATCCACTTTCCAGGAAACTGTTCATCTAGGACTGCTCGGACCTGACACCCATAATGTGGTGGTGCACCATCTTGCTGGAAAAGCTCAGGGAACGTGCCAGCTTCAGTGCATAAAGAGGGAAACACATCATCATGTAGCAATTCCGCATATCCAGTGGCCTTGAGGTTTCCATTGATGAAGAATGGCCCCACTATCTTTGTACCCCATATACCACACCATACCAGTCTTGGAGGGATCTATCCAATGTGGGTTAGTGTCAGACCCATAGCGGTGGTTTTGTTTGTTAACTTCACCATTCACATAAAAGTTTGCCTCATCACTGAACAAAATCTTCTGCGTAAACTGAGGGTCCTGTTCCAATTTTTGTTTTGCCCATTCTGCAAATTCAGTGCGCCGATCTGGGTCATCCTCGTTGAGATGCGGCAGTAGCTGGAGTTTGTAAGGGGGCCATTTGTGAGTAGCTAATATCCACCGAAGGGATGTCCGACTAATGCCGCTCTCCAGTGACATGCGGCGAGTGCTACGCTGTGGGCTCTTGCTGAATGAAGCTAGGACAGCCACTGACGTTTCTTCATTAGAGACAGATTTCATGCCTCCACATTTTGGCAAATCCAACACTGAACCAGTTTCACGAAACTTAGCAAGCAGTTTGCTAACTGTAGCATGGGAGATGGGTGGTCTCGTAGGGTGTCTTGCATTGAAATCTGCTGCAATGACCCGGTAACTGCGTTCACCAGACATCAACACAATTTCTATCCGCTCCTCACGTGTTAACCTCGGCGACATGTCAATGGCTGTAAACAAAGAGAAACTTGTAAATAACTCATGAAAGAATAAAGTTACGTTAAAACCAAGCACACCATTGTTTTTCGTGTGAAATTCCCAATAAGTTTGATGTGTCACATGACCCTCTTCCTATTGAAAAAACAAAAGTTGGATTCAAAATGGCCGACTTCAAAATGGCCGCCATGTCACCACCTATCTTGAAAAGTTTCCCCCCTCACATATACTAATGTGCCATAAACAGGAAGTTAATATCACCAACCATTCCCATTTTATTAAGGTGTATCCATATAAATGGCCCACCCTGTAGTACATTATGGGGGGCACTAGGAGGAAGGGGGGAGAGGAGCACTATGGGGGCATTTACTGCGGGCACTATATAGGGGTATTTTATACTGGCACATTATGGGGGCATTAGCTCAACTGGAAGCATTACAAGGGGGAATTTTTTGCATTGTCACATTATAAGGAGAATTATTTCTACGGGGGGGGGGGGGCATTATGGTGGGCTTTATTACTCCCCCATGGTAAGACCCCCTAGTAGCAGCACCAGCCTCTCCCTGCTCTGCTATCCCTCTGCCCCTTCTCCAAATCCTTATTATGAAATCTTTCTCATTAGGATAAACACAACATCAGCTCCGCCGAGCCCCCGACCAAGTGTTAGTGGTGTCCGAGATCCCCAAGGGCCAAGCCAAGTAATTGTAAGTTTTCATGTGAAATATGTTTGTTATACACATATAGGATACACTGTGCCACACAATATACAGTATACCTCTACACTGTGCCACACAATATACAGTATACCTCTACACTGTGCCACACAATATACAGTATACCTCTACACTGTGCCACACAATATACAGTACACCGCTACACTGTGCCACACAATATATAGTATACCTCTACACTGTGTCACACAATATACAGTATACCTCTACACTGTGCCACACAATATACAGTATACCTCTACACTGTGTCACACAATATACAGTATACCTCTACACTGTGCCACACAATATACAGTATACCTCTACACTGTGCCACACAATATACAGTATACCTCTACACTGTGCCACACAATATACAGTACACCGCTACACTGTGCCACACAATATACAGTATACCTCTACACTGTGCCCCACAATATACAGTATACCTCTACACTGTGCCCCACAATATACAGTATACCTCGACACTGTGCCACACAATATACAGTATACCTCTACACTGTGTAGTCTGTTCTATAAGCACCCTTGTTCTATGGCGGCGGACAGAAAATAATCTGGAAGTGCCCCTCCCGAGACCAGGCTCTGGATCCGCCACTGGTCTGGACCGCTCACAGGAGTGTACATTTCTTCTAAACTGTAATCTGTATCCTCTGACCTGCAGAAATCAGCGCTCGCTGGGTAACAACTAACAGGCAGTGCCTATAGGCTGTAGCCTGGCCCTGTTACCAAAGCTAGCTGAGTGGTGTAAGGTTAAGGTACTAGCGGAGATGAGCGGCCGCTGAATCCTGATTTAAAGTTAAAGTTACTGCAGGATATGGATTACAGTTTAGAAATGTCAAATGTACACTCCTGTGAGCGGTGGGGAGGGAGATCTGTGGATGACACTGTTATAGGGAGGGGGATCTGTGGATGACACTGTTATAGGGAGGAGGATCTGTGGATGACACTGTTATAGGGAGGGGGATCTGTGGATGACACTGTTATACGGAGGGGGATCTGTGGATGACACTGTTATAGGGAGGGGGATCTGTGGATGACACTGTTATAGGGAGGGGGATCTGTGGATGACACTGTTATAGGGAGGGGGATCTGTGGATGACACTGTTATAGGGAGGGGGATCTGTGGATGACACTGTTATAGGGAGGGGGATCTGTGGATGACACTGTTGTAGGGAGGGGGATCTGTGGATGACATTGTTATAGGGAGGGGGATCTGTGGATGACACTGTTATAGGGAGTGGGATCTGTGGATGACACTGTTATAGGGAGGGGGATCTGTGGATGACACTGTTATGGAGGGGGAAATGGGGATGACACTGCTATGGGGTGGATCTGTGGATGACACATATAGCATAAGATGCTATATACGGTATGTGTCATCCACAGACCCCCCCCCCCCATAGCAGTGTCATTCACAGATCCCCCTCCCTATAAAAGTGTCATCCACAGGCAACTAGGACATGTTGAAATCTGAGTGATTGTTGTTTTTTTTTAAACCACAGACAGCAGGACTTTTCTTCCCTGTTTTGCGGTTTTAGGTATTGGGTAAAGTATCGCAGCATTTCTAAGCATACTTGTGTAAATGTATCGTTGTTATAGCTGCCCCCCCCTCCCTACTTTTGTCCTGGCCCCCCAGTGTGCCCCCCCAAAATATGAAAGCTAAAGACGCTACTGGGCTTCACACAGTCGTGTGAACAAGCCCTTAGAGTGATATTCCGGAGGGATCATTTTAATTAAAACTGAGGTAGAAGAGGGTTAAAACAACAAACCATCAGTACTCGCCAAAGCCCCTCTACCCTCCTCTCCACTTCCTGGACACTCCGGAAATGGCTTGGACCCCCGTACAGCCAATCACCATGCGTTTTTATCCAACCTGAAAGTGTAAAATATATAAAAATATAATAATTTGCATGTTATTTCCTGATCAGGGCAGATCAGAGGATAATCAATATCCTTTTTCTTAAGCTCAATGGGTTTTCCAGTGTTTAAATACTGATACCCTTTCCTCAGGATCAGTTCAATGTCAGATCTGTGAGCGTCCAACTCCCAGAACCCCGCCGATCCAGGATTTGAAGGGTTTGGGGCCTCTTCTTGGTATTCCAGGCACAGTGCCATACATTGTATAGTGGCGGTGCTTGGTACTGAAGCTCAATCCTATTCACATTGATCTGACTGAGCTGCAGAAAGGTGATATTACCGACGGAGTGGACATCAAAGACTGAGGAAGGGGCTGCAGCACCCCCCTTACTGCTGTGGTGCATTCTAAAAGCTGATCAGGGGGTGATGGGAGCCAATCCCTACAAATCTGATATTGATAACCTACCCTAGCAAAGCATAGCAACTTTCCTGCTGGTGGTCCTGGGAGATTAGGGTGTGCGGCACAAGCAGAGCGTCACCGCAAATTTGTAGGGGCCAGCCCCACGCCTTTCCACTAATGTTCACTCCATTCTTTCTGATCACCAGCCACATGGCACCACCACCACCCCTCCTTTTTTTGGGCTGCCATGGCTGTGTCTGACGGTGCATCCTGGGCACTGTACACAACTAGTGGCTCAGCTATTTTCAGAAGTCCCATAGTGGTGACCGGAGGGTGGCTGTACATGTACTGCTTGCTCTCCATTGACTTCAGGGTCCGTTCTGGCGATAGAAGAGGGGCCCATAATTGTCCCAGATGATGATAACCCAAAAAAGGTGAAGGCATCGAAAAGGAATCTGCTGTTGCTTCCGAACTGTGGTAGAAAAGCACCAAAAGGTAAAAAAACTTAAATGAAAATAAATACAGTAAATAAATACAAATTTAAATGAAATGAAAATAAATACATTAAAAATGTATAAAAAAAATAAAAAATTGTATAAATTTAAAGGAATAACATTTATAATCGGATTTTTGAAAACAAACAAAAAAATTGGAGGCTATTAATATTTTCTTCTTAACTTTCCTCCTTTGTGTTCCTTTATATTACGAAGCTGAGCTGATCTCACAATTAATTCATTTCCAAGTCTCCCGTCTCCCTCAAGGTTTCACCGAGAGAGTCTCCAGGGCCCATTATTATTAATTTACCAATTGAAGGAAATTCTTCCAGGGAATGCTGGTATTCTGGTTTTAGGCTAAGCCGGTCTTGTCGTGTATCCCAAGGCTGAGGGAGAAGAGAACGTGTCCAGCTGTCCACATTTCAGGGGGAGTTTACATGATTAAAATACTGTCATTCAGACGCTGAGCGACTGTTTAGTCTGAAAACTCCCAGAAATCAGGAATTCTAATTAGACCCCGTGAGGGTCATGTGGAAAATTTCAATCATAGGCTGAAGCTGACATGGGAAATTGTCTGATGAGCTGCTGGTGCCCTCTCAGATCCAGTAAGCACCAGTAGAAAAAAGATCACATGATCAGTCATGTAACTGGGGACATACATTGAGTGGGTTGTCTCCTCCATACGTGTAATCGCTCTTAATATTGGGCCACCCCCTCACACTTTTGTCCTGCAGTTACTTCAGTTGGAACTTCATGTGACTTGTAGGCAACTTTTTCACTCTTCTTCTTGAGATTTTACCGGTCAGCAGCTGCAAGAACGACACAGGGAGCTTGCACGCGTATGTTTGTCGTCTGACCTGTGAAACCCTATGCAATGCAGAAGTCTGTGAGGAGCTCAGATCACGTAGAGAAAGACATTCTGCTTCACTCCCTGGAATATGTTGGTGCTTAGTAAGGAAAAAGCACAATGGTTCTGGTTTATTGAGTGGTTTGCACCAGTTTTCAGCATAAACTGTGCCAGAAATTGAAGAAAATCATGCCATGTACCAACACTGGGAAAAAGTTAAGGTTTCATGTGCAGCAGCCCACTGCAGAGCAGTTGTACACTGCAAAATGCAACAAAGGGGTTAACCTTGTGTGGTATATGCATTTACTGTATTTTGCATGCATATGGTATTAATAGGCCAAATCTTACTGTGTGGAGGGCACTAGGGGGCATCACTCATGTGAGGGGGCACTAGGACACCTTTACTGTGTGGAGGGCACTAGGGGGCATCACTCATGTGAGGGGGCACTAGGACACCTTTACTGTGTGGAGGGCACTAAGGCGGCATCACTCATGTGAGGGGGCACTAGGACACCTTTACTGTGTGGAGGGCACTAGGGGGAATCACTCATGTGAGGGGGCACTAGGACACCTTTACTGTGTGGAGGTCACTAGGGGGCATCACTCATGTGAGGGGGCACTAGGACACCTTTACTGTGTGGAGGGCACTAGGGGGAATCACTCATGTGAGGGGGCACTAGGACACCTTTACTGTGTGGAGGGCACTGAGGGGACATCACTCGTGTGAGGGGGCACTAGGACACCTTTACTGTGTGGAGGGCACTAAGGCGGCGGCATCACTCATGTGAGGGGGCACTAGGACACCTTTACTGTGTGGAGGTCACTAGGGGGCATCACTCATGTGAGGGGGCACTAGGACACCTTTACTGTGTGGAGGGCACTAGGGGGCATCACTCATGTGAGGGGGCACTAGGACACCTTTACTGTGTGGAGGTCACTAGGGAGCATCACTCATGTGAGGGGGCACTAGGACACCTTTACTGTGTGGAGGGCACTAAGGAGCATCACTCATGTGAGGGGGCACTAGGACACCTTTACTGTGTGGAGGGCACTAGGGGGAATCACTCATGTGAGGGGGCACTAGGACACCTTTACTGTGTGGAGGTCACTAGGGGGCATCACTCATGTGAGGGGGCACTAGGACACCTTTACTGTGTGGAGGGCACTAGGGGGAATCACTCATGTGAGGGGGCACTAGGAAACCTTTACTGTGTGGAGGGCACTAGGGGGAATCACTCATGTGAGGGGGCATTAGGACACCTTTACTGTGTGGAGGGCACTAGGGGACATCACTCGTGTGAGGGGGCACTAGGACACCTTTACTGTGTGGAGGGCACTAAGGCGGCGGCATCACTCATGTGAGGGGGCACTAGGACACCTTTACTGTGTGGAGGGCACTAGGGGGCATCACTCATGTGAGGGGGCACTAGGAAACCTTTACTATGTGGAGGGCACTAAGGCGGCGGCATCACTCATGTGAGGGGGCACTAGGACACCTTTACTATGTGGAGGGCACTAGGGGGCATCACTCATGTGAGGGGGCACTAGGACACCTTTACTGTGTGGTGGGCACTAGGGGGCATCACTCATGTGAGGGGGCACTAGGACACCTTTACTATGTGGAGGGCACTAGGGGGCATCACTCATGTGAGGGGGCACTAGGACACCTTTACTGTGTGGAGGGCACTAAGGGGACATCCTTGACATTGTCACTGTGGGGACACTATTACTCTGTGCCTTACAGAGGACACTATGAAAGTGTGTGGGACACAAAGTGGCACCGTTACCGTGTATAACAGGGCTCTGGCGGTAGTGGGTATGTATGGACAGTTATTAGGCGGGTCTAGAGGAATGTCTTAGCTGCGCCACAGGGGTCGTCCATCCCTCTATTATTTTAAGTTGGAAGGTGTGGACACAGCCCATGGACACAAGTGCCACTATTTCTGAAAAAACATACCTGCGCCATGCTTGTCTCAGCAGGCCCCATGACAATTAATCAGCCACTTACATCTACTACAGGGCTACATACAACCGCCATATGAGGCTCGTTACTCGTAGACATTGAATTTGTCATCAGAAACGAGTCTTTGTTGCACTTCATTGGCAGAAAATGAAGCGAGGATTTCTCCGGGAGCCGCCACACTTTGGACTCTTATCCCAGAGAACTTTGATATGGTGAAGATGAGTTCAGTCTCGTCTTGGCTGAATCACTAGATCCGGGCCAAGTGCACGATTGTGCTGAGCTTGCTTCTGAAGCCACGAGGAATGCTGCAGCTCTGCAGGGAGGCGCCATGCCGGGGCCCAAACCACATGAGTAATCGCTAGCAGCTCCCATAGGAGATCTGACACAGCAAATCCGCCGAGCGATGCACGAGACGGGGGAGTCAGTGATGAGTCCGACAGGAGCGGCGGTGGCAGCCATTGGTCACCTTCACTTATATATAAATACTACTTAAAGGGGTATTCCAGTAACAACAAGTTATCCCTCGTCCACTAAACAGTGGATGACCTAGATCTGTGGAGGTGCGACCACTGGGACCCCCTGCTGGGACCACTGGAGATTGCCAAGTACAATGCTCATCTAGCTTCACGTAGTCCCATTGAGTGATGGAGTTCGACCACCTATCCATTCAAATGGGGGAACCGATCCCGAGGATAGATCCTCAAATTTAAGTCCCGGAAAACCCCTTTAACTCTATGTGACGTGTCACTGACATATAGTAAATGGGCTTCCTGGGAAAACCCCCAAGACTCCCTATCTGCCATTCAGTTCAGATCCTTAGGCCTCGTGCACACGACTGTATTTTGTTTCCGTGTCCGATCCGTTTTTTTTGCGGATAGGATGCGGACCCATTCATTTCAATGGGTCCGCAAAAACACGGACAGCACACTGTGTGCTGTCCGCATCAGTATGTCCGTTCCGTTGCTCCGCAAAAAAAATACTGCTTGTCCTATTTTTTTCTAGTTTGCGGACAAGGATAGGCATTATTACAATGGATCCGCAAATTGCGGACCGCAAAACACATACGGTCGTGTGCATGTAGCCTAGGCCTAGTTCACACGAACGTATGGCTTTTATAGTTTTTTGCGGACCGTTTTTCACGGATCCGTTGTTCCGTTTTTGAGTTCCGTTGTGTTTCCGTTTCTGTTCCGTTTTTCCGTATGGCATATACAGTAATTACATAGAAAAAATTGGGCTGGGCATAACATTTTCAATAGATGGTTCAGCAAAAACGGAAGAGATACGGAAGACATACGGATGCATTTCTGTATGTGTTCCGTTTTTTTTGCGGAACCATTGACTTTAATGGAGCCACGGAACGTGATTTGCGGCCAAATATAGGACATGTTCTATCTTTCAACGGAACGGAAAAACGGAAACGGAATGCATAAGGAACACATTCCTTTTTTTTTGCGGAACCATTGAAATGAATGGTTCCGTATACGGACCACAAAAAAACGGCCCGTACACCCGCAAAAAAAACGTTTGTGTGAACTAGGCCTTATTAGTATGGAGGTATTATTAATGCAGAAGACGGCTATAGTTAACCCTTCAGTTACCAGAGAGGATTAGCAGTCACGTTAGCGTCTGTGAACCGCAGGCTGCTCATGCGCTCGGTGTCAGCCGGATCGTCCTGTCCCCCGGGGTCTAATTATAAGACGCTTATTTTAGAACCTGTTTACAACGAAGAGCCGGTGTCAGAAGCGCGTCACAGGCTGTAATCCTGAGACGTACACGAAGAATCATCTTTTCGCAGCCTCTCATCATGTGGATACCTCAGCAGCCGTCATCATGGCGCAGTGACTGGGAAGAACGGACTGGGATTGTCTGGGATTACTGCCTATAGGCCGCGCTAAGCCTCGTGTTAGCCGGTCAGCACATAGAATACAGGCTGCCAAAAACAGCACGGCAATAGCAGGACCCAGTACCGTAAAGTCCGAACTGCTAATATTACATTAGGGAATTGCCGGTTATTTATTTCTACGCTCCAGTAACCTCCATACATTTCTATATAAACGTCTCCCGTGGTATTCGGGGCGGACAGGCCATAAAACTAGGTGAAAACCAATTTAAAGAGGAGCTCTACCCTCTCCTGACCGGTCTCTTTTAGTGACTACTTACATTCCCCATGTGGTAATAATTCGGAAGCATCTATTCCTGTGACTCTATGTTGTATCATTCCTCTATTATTCCTACTAGAACAGGGGCCAGCAACCTCCGGCTGTTCTGAAACCACAACTCCCAGTATGCTCCATTCACTTTTATAGGAGTTAGAAGGACAGCCAAGCATGTTTGCATGCTGGGAGTTGTAGTTTCACAGCAGCTGGAGTGCCAAAGTTGGTGATCCCTGTACTAGAAGTTAAAGGGGTTATCCGACACTAAGAAATGCCCCTCCATATGCAGGGCTCATGCACACGAAAGTATTTTCTTTCCGTGTCCGTCCTGTTTTTTTTGCGTACCGTATACGGATCCATTCATTTCAATGCATTCCGTTTCCGTATTTCCATTCCGCAAAAAATTAGAACATGTCCTATTATTGTCTGCATTACGGACAAGGATAGGACTGTTCTATTAGGGGCCAGATGTTACGTTCCGCAAAATACGGAATGCACACGGACGTCATCCATATTTTTTTCGGATCCAGTTTTTGCAGACCACAAAATACATACGGTCGTGCCCTAATTCTACTTACCTGGCTCCCTGCGTCGCTCCAGATCCCCGCACTGCCGCTGCTTGTCCCCGTGCGCGGATGAAAACATCCTGTGTCGGAGCAGCCAATGGCAGACGAGGACGAGCCTCACTAGCGTCACCCGCGATGCTAGGGAGGCTCGTCCCCATCCCCGCTTACTATTGGCTGCCCCCAACCCCCCCCGATACCAGAAGTTTTTATCCACACATGGGGAGAAGCAGCAGCGGCGGTGCCGGGATCAGGAGTGGCGTAGGGAGCGGGGAGCCAAGTAAGTAGAATTAGGCCTCTTGCACATGAATGTGTGCGCCCCGTGGCCGTGCTGCGGCCCGCAATGCACGAATACCCACGTGGGGCAGCGGAATGCGGACCCATTCACTTTAATGGGTCCGCGATCAGGCCGTTCCGCAAAAAGATAGGACATGTTCTATCTTTTTGCGGAATGTAAGTACGGGACGAAACCCCACGGAAGCACTCCGTAGTGCTTCCGTAGGGTTCCGTTCCGTGCTTCCACGGAGTGCACCCTAAGGCCTCATGCACACGACCGTTGTTCGGGTCCGCATCCGCATCCGAGCCGCATTTTTTGTGGTTCGGGCCCATTCACTTCAATGGGGCCGCAAAAGATGCTGACAGCACTTCGTGTGCTATCCGCATCCGTTGCCCCGTTCCGTAGCCCCGCAAAAAAAATATAGCATGTCCTATTCTTGTCTGTTTTGCGGAAGGCACACGGGCGGCTTCCGTTTTTTGCGGATCCATGGTTTGCGGACTGCAAAAAACGGAACGGTCGTGTGCATGAGGCCTTAGGCTGAGTTCACATGGGCGAGTATTCCGCGCAGGTGCAATGCGGGAGGTGAACGCATCTACAGAACACCGATCCCAAGCCCGAACTTCTGTGAAGAAGTTCGGGTTTGGGTACCAAACATGCAGATTTTTCTCACTAACAAATGCCCCCCCCCCTATATCCTGGGCCCCTCACACTAAGGCTGAGTTCACACGGGCGTTGCGGGAAAAGGTGCGGGTGCGTTGCGGGAACATGCGCGATTTTTCCGCGCGAGTGCAAAATATTGTAATGCGTTTTGCACTCGCGCGGAAAAATCGCGCATGTTCCCGCAACGCACCCGCACCTTTTCCCGCAACGCCCGTGTGAACTCAGCCTTAGTGTGAGGGGCCCAGGATATAGGGGGGGGGGGGGGGGGCATTTGTTAGTGTTGGATAACCCCTTTAAAGCCTCTTTCACACGGGCGTTGCGGGAACATGCGCGATTTTTCCGCGCGAGTGTAAAACATTGTAATGCGTTTTGCACGCGCGTGAGAAAAATCTGCATGTTTGGTACCCAAACCCGAACTTCTTCACAGAAGTTCGGGCTTGGGATTGGTGTTCTGTAGATTGTATTATTTCCCCTTATAACATGGTGATAAGGGAAAATAATAGCATTCTGAATACAGAATGCATAGTACAATAGCGCTGGAGGGGTTAAAAAAAAATAATAAAAAATTAAACTCGCCTTAATCCACTTGCTCGCGCAGCCGCCATCTCTTCTGTCTTCTTTTTTGCTGTGTGCAGTAAAAGGACCTGTGGTGACGTCACTCCGGTCATCACATGATCCATCACCATGGGAAAAGGTCCTGCACACAGCAAAAAAGAAGACAGAAGAGATGGCGGCTGCGCGAGCAAGTGGATTAAGGCGAGTTTAAGTATTATTATTTTTTTAACCCCTCCAGCACTATTTTACTATGCATTCTGTATTCAGAATGCTATTATTTTCCCTTATAACCATGTTATAAGGGAAAATAATAATGATCGGGTCTCCATCCCGATCATCTCCTAGCAACCGTGCGTGAAAATTGCACCGCATCCGCACTTGCTTGTGGATGCTTGCGATTTTCACACAGCCCCATTCACTTCTATGGGGCCTGCGTTACGTGAAAAACGCACAATATAGAGCATTCTGCGAATTTCATGCAACGCACAAGTGATGCGTGAAAATCACCGCTCATGTGAACAGCCCCATAGAAATGAATGGGTCAGGATTCAGTGCGGGTGCAATGCGTTCACCTCACGCATCGCATCCGCGCGGAATACTCGCCCGTGTGAAAGGGGCCTAAGAATGACTTGCCAGCAGTCTGCAATAAAGGTCTATCTGGGTGTTACCACTTGGGGGGGTGTCCCTGCTCAGTCTTACATTGGCAGCTCTGATTGCATAGTGTCAGACTGTGCAGGGACCCCCCCATCCAAACTGGTAACACCCAGATGGACCTTTATTGCAGACTGAGGAATAATAGAGGAATGACACAACAGAATATCACATGGGGAATGCGAGTAGTCACTAAAACTGACATTTCAGGAGGGGGTGGGGCTACTCTATAAAAATGGCTCCAAACTCAATGTCACTTTAAGAAGGCTCAAGGACCTAGTGTCCCAAAAGCTTTTGTACGAGCACATAAATAATATATTGGAGATTACAGAAGAGATGGCAGCAGGAGGAGGAGGATGTGGTGTAACCGTTTCACTGCAGAGGATGCGTTATGGGATGCAGGTGTCAGCGATAGAGATGAGGTTGTGTTCGCGCGGCCAGATGCAGCATCAGAGTCTTTGAAGGGATGGGGAGATTAAGGAGAATGACCCTTCACTTAAAGGGGTTGTACAGGATTAGAAAAACATGGCGGCATTTATCCAATAACAGCACCACACCTGTCCACAGGTCGTTTTTGGTATTGCAACTCAGCCCCATTCACTACAATAGAGCCAAGCTGCCATTCCTGATGCAACCCATGGACAGGTGGGGGTCATGTATAATCCTGTACAAGTCCTTTGAAGGGGTACTCCGATTATACAAAGATATGATCGGGGAGGTCTGACCCCGAGAATGAAGAGAACACACTGCTTACGTAGCACTACTGTCCACCCATCACTTACCCCAAATAGTTGACATGCTTCCACACATGATGTTTCTCAAACATATACCACCATGTTTAAAGAGCAACTGTCAGCAGCATCAACCCCATTAAACCTGGTATTCTGCCTGGTGGGGCTGATACTGCTGATTATAATGATTGTGAAAATTACTGTGAAAAAATACTTTTATTCCTAAGGCAAATGAGGGCTTCAGTGCCACAAGGGGAGGGGCCGTGGTGAACTGAGAAGTTAGGCCCCACCCCTTGGTGCACTAAAGCCCTCATTTGCATAAAGGGTAAAAAAAATTCTCAGGAACAGGTATCATATTGATCAGTAAAATCAACCCTATCATACTACATATCAGGTTTACTGGGGTTGATCCTGCTGTCAGGCACTTTTTAAGCTGTGTATGTTTTAGACAATGCACTAATTCCAATTTTGCACACCCTTTGGTTCTATCCGTTATATTCTGTAGGGGTTTTGGACTGTCATAGGTCAGATTTATAGAGTTTTGCAGTTTGTTACTGAGGAGGACGAATAAGAACTTGTCGATTCTGTATCTAAAGGCAAATAACCTCTCACGTCTGGAATCCCTCTCGTCTCTTCCCCTTCATACTGAAGCCTGATAAAGTCTGGGATAAATGATGCAGCAGCCATATTTACAGACGACGTCTCCGCTCCTCAAGACGTCATGTCTGGCTGAGGATAAATGTTGTTCATGGGCCAAACCCTTTAAATTGTATCTGCACCTTTCAACATCATAGTCTTTTTAGGTTCGATAACTTGTGCTTTTATTTTTTAGATATATCTTTATCCATTTTTCTTATACAGAGCTCCAAACCTGCTGCAGAGAGATAGAGAAAAAATTCTGAATACTTACAGCCACCACTAGAGGGAGCTCCTGAGTATACTGTATACACAGCATGCAGTGGGCTCCCTCTGGTGGATACCGATGGCAACCAGAACATGATTGTGTCTATGCAGGGGATTCAGAGCAGGTGTGGGAGCTCTAATAGGAGTTTCAAGAATTCAAGGACATGCAGTGATTTATTTTTACTAGAGGACCGAACGTTAAACCTGCCATAATCCATACTGCGTCCTATTCTTTGCACAGTTGTGTTTATTTTCAGTTTTATAGTGCACTGTCTCCTTTTGCAGTGAATGAAAATGCCTTTTTCCAGCCGTAGATCAGCGCTGGTTTTCGATGCCCTTGTTCTCGGAGTCACATTCTCCAGTGTGTAATCTTCTTTGTGTGCAGATGAGTAATATTTCCTTCCTGAGGCCACATCTGGACAAATAACCACGTGGTCGCTTTAAGGCTTAATAACCTTGTGTTATGAAAAAAAAAAAAAAAAGATGCAAGAAATCCTCATTCTTCCTGTAGCCTTTTGAATAATTCAATATTACATTTATGTTGTTACATTCTGTAACTATGTAGCAGTTTTACCCTTTGCAATGCAGCAGAATCTGCCTGCGGATTTGGACATGGGTTTTTTCACCGATTTTGATATGGATCTGACAATGGATTTTTGACAAGGATTTCAGTGTGTTTTTAGCACTGAAATCCACGTAAAAAAAAAAATACAACAGAAGCCTCCCACTGTTTATTTATTTATTTTCCGCACTTATATAGCGCTGCTATATTCCGCAGCGCTTTACAGACATTAGCGTCATACGGCGCAGGTTTGCACTCCGCATTGGCGTAGGTTCACATGGAGCATTTTCTCCGCAACAAAATCCTCCTCGTCTCCCACGGCAGAGATTGCTGCACTGTTCTGCGGTTGTGATTTCTGTCGCGGGTTTTCACGCGGACCCGCTGTTAGTTCAGCTCTATTGCATTGAGCTAAACCGCGAGCGAAGGGTCTGTGCGGTAACTGCACCAAGAATGGACAATAGTTGAAAACAATGGGAGGCGGTTTCAGCACAGATTCTGCACAGTTTTCGGCACCGAAAGAAGAGCTGAAACTTGGCTCGAACTGCACCACAGAACCGGATTTCACGGCAGTGCAAACTGCAAACCATGGCAGAAGCACAAGGGTCAGCCTCAGATCTCTGGTGTGTTCCAAAAGAAAAGTATGCACAGATTTGAAATCTGCTGATGGAAAAATCTGCATAGTGTGAACTATGGCTCGAATGCACACAATAAAAGAGTGGGAAACGAATGCACTTTTTGATGAGGATTTTGGCCTGGAGATCCTATTGCCTTGCAACCTTGCAAAATCTGCCATGTCTTTGCCCTTAAAATGCAATAGACTTATGTGCCCATGCAGTAAATAAAGTCTTTGTTGTCATTTATCATGTAGCAGCTAATACAAGGCACTTACTAATGTATTGTGATTGGCCATATTGCTTCCTTTGCTGGCTTCATTCATTTTTCCATCACATTATACATGGCTCATATCCAGGGGTTACGGCCACCGCTGCGGCTGGGATGTGAGCTGCTGCGCATGAGTGCCTACGTGTTCTCCCATGGTCCCTCCACCATAGAGGCCGGTGCTTTTTCCTATAGTGCAGGCATCCTCAAACTGCGGCCCTCCAGCTGTTGTAAAACTACAACTCCCACAATGCCCTGCTGTAGGCTGTTCGGGCATGCTGGGAGTTGTAGTTTTGCAACAACTGGAGGGCCGCAGGTTGAGCATGCCTGCTGTAGGCTCTTCGGGCATGCTGGGAGTTGTAGTTTTGCAACAGCTGGAGGGCCGCAGTTTGAGGATGCCTGCTATAGCGTGCAAGCACGACCACCGCTGGTGGATTGCAGGATGGCCGTAACTCCCTTTCTTTCCAATTATGATCCATTTCTGATTTTGGCTTCCAAAACTGCATGCAGAAACCTGACCGCGTGGCCGTACCCTTAATCTCCCTATGACAAGGGTCAACCTTCAAAATACAGGACATGGTGAGGACCTCAGAGCAGAGGAGCTGCAGGTACAGATACTATGACCAACTGTAAGAAGTGAGGCTGAAGGTCAGGACGATTTTGGATGAGGTGCGGTTGTGAACAGTGTCTGGACTCGGATAGTACTTTGTACCCTATAACCTGCACAGGATTTTCTATGCAGAAGACGAGCGGCTGTAAACCCTGGAAGCTCCGATGACTGACACAAGTTGTGTAGTTTGAGTTATTTCACGTGGGCCAATGCCTGGCTATAACAAACCGATCGGGGCTCACTTAAAGGGCTTTTTACACTGCTCGGTGCGGACTGTATGGGGATTAAAGAGATCGAGCACCCACGTGCCGTATATTATCAGCAGGACAACCTCTGTATGCACGGTGATGATTATTGACCTTTGTAAGGGCGCCTTCACACGCGGCAGATTTTGTGGCAGAAAATTCTGTGACTGAAAATCAGTTCCATTCACATTAATGGGGCCTTGCAGAAATCCATGTGCTTGCCGCCCCATTCAAATGAATGCAACTGATTTTCATAAAAGGTCAATAAGGGCCTTGTCAGGGCCACGTGTCCGATCCTCATCTCCCCCAACATCTCCCAGGAGTCAGGAGGCCCCATTAGATGGTCAGCTAGTCCCGCCATAATCAGCGTGTGTGACTGTTTTAGGCATCAGCCCTCTAGGAACGGGTCTGGACCCTTTTCTTTTCCTTAGGTTGAAAGATTCTGGACCCAGGAGCTTGTAGGAAAAAAATAGGAAAGGAAAAGAGAATTCAGGCCGTTTCCTTGAAGAAACAATCGGGAAAAGATAACCTATTGGCACCTCTTAAGGATCCCGATGTGGTGAACGACACCGGACACAAGGGCCTATATTTGCGACATGTTGCGGGTCCTCAAGCATCACCGATAGGAGTTGTCCTTCTACATTTCTGTCCATAGACCGGAATATTCAAACGATTGTAGTGGATCAATAGTCGCACGTGCACAGATTTTGGATCATCTAACCCGTCGTTATTGTGACATTACGCAGCAGGGGCATCGCGTTTCGTGCAGGATGTAAATGTGGTTATAATATTCCTGGCAGATTGAATTTCCGTCTTGGGGGGGGGGGGGGGGGGGCTATGGTCTTAAGAATGGGCACAAACTGCAGAGATTGTAAAAGTAAAACTTCTCTGTCCACGATGGGAGTAGTCATGGTGAATCACGCTGTGGTCATTACTAGGAACCCGCTACTATCATCCCCAACCAGCAGACCTTTATTTAAAGGGCAAGGTGCACATTTTTTGCCCAGCTGTATGGTTCCCTTTATTCTGCAGCATGGTAAATTAGTGGGCACTTGTGTAGGTAAGTACCGAGTGGGAGGCCAGAAAAAGCTGTAAGTGAGAGCATTTACAACCCAGCCGATCAGTACTTTGGGAGACAGTTTGGGCTTCTGTAAGCACAGAGGCGACCTGTCCTGATTGCATATCACGGCAACTTCATAGAGCATCCAAAGCAGATGTGGATCCCGCCTTATGGATAGTTGCAGCAGGTAACCTTGTGAACATATACAGGTGACAATGTGAAAAAGCAGAGATGCAGTGTAAAACATGGGCGGAAAAGAGCAGGAACTTGATCCGGTAAGGATTTTAGACCACCTTACTTCCAATGGACAATGCGGCTAAGCTGGAGTCGCTGACCCCCAGACCGCAGGTCTACATCACCCGTAGTTTACATCTCATTTGTGGATTTCAAGTGCGTTTTCTTTAAATTGTTAAATGTCTGGACCCGGGATCTGCAGGTAAAGCGTGCGGACTGTCGTATTCCTCCGCGGCATTATGTTTCCTGGCCACTTGACAGGTTATAATTAGGCCCATCCCTATGTTCCCCGGAGCCAGTTCGGAACACACAGTCATCGCTTATTCACACACTGGGGATAGCCAGCCAAGAGCTTCACCGACGGCAGAGCAAATATTCACTAATTTACATATAAGACCTGGCGCATTTCCCCCCAAAATGCGTCAGCTCCAGCGGCCGGCAGTCTAGGTACAGCGCCGTGCGTCAGGTCCGTCTACCTGCAGCGAGCAGAGCGGCGTCTAGTAATGTTACGTGTAAAGGGTGAGGTTTCTCTGCTGCTTGTTTTGTGACAACAGTAAAAATCATATAAAAGCGCACAGTAACATTTTATGCTTTCCTTGCAGTGACAGAACCAGACGACACCACCTGGTACCGGCTACTGCCGGAATATCTCAGACCTGAACGCACGTCCTTAGGGATGTTTTTATTTTAGCAAAAGTTTAGGAAGTTACAGACAGTGATGGTCAGTTCGCCAGCGAACACATGCGGGCTGCCATCTTTAGTAAGGTAGACTCACCCGTCCGGCGATGCACAGGTAAGCCCTTACCTGTGTCGGGAGCCGGTCTGAAATCAAATGCAGTCACCGGGAGCAGGCAGTTCCGAGAACAGCCGCCGGGGGCCTTCATCTGCCTGCTCCCGGTGACTGCATTTGATTTCAGACCGGCTACCTGTGCATCGCCGGACGGGTGAGTCTACCTTACTAAAGATGGCAGCCCGCATGTGTTCGCTGGCGAACTGACCATCACTGGTTACAGATACTGGCCCCATCAATATCAGATCGGCGCGGTTCGGCTCCTGGCAGAGGCCGCAGCGTTCTAAAGGCTGTGCCTGGGACTAAGCTGCAGTGATCTGCAATACTAATCACCGCCACTAGAGCGCTGTGGCGCCTTTAGGGTCCGTTCACACGTCCGCAAAATGAGTTCGCATCCGTTCCGCAATTTTGCGGAGCAGGCGCGGACTCATACATTTTAAAATGGGGCCGGAATGTGCTGTCCGCATCCGCACTTCTGGATCCGCACTTCCGTTCCGCCAAAAAATAGAACATGTCCTATTCTTGTCCGCAATTGTGGACAAGAAAAGGCATTTTCTATGAGAATGCCGGCGATGTGCGGTCCGCAAAATGTGGAACGCACATTGCTGGTGTCTGTGTTTTGCGGATCCACAATTTGCGGATCCGAAAAACACATACGTATGTGTGAATGGACCCTTAGTCAGCTGATCAGCGAGAGTGCCAGAAGCCCGAACCCCCCCCCCGTCGATCTGATTCTTTCTGCCATCAGAGGAGAGTCCGGACGTCCCCATACTCATAGACGGTAGGCTGGTCGACCAACATCTATGTCTGTCCAGCTCCCAGGGCAGTACTGGCTGTTTACAGGCTCGAATGCAAACACTGCACATGTTTATCATGTCAGGCTGGATTACTGGTTGAACTGGTTGAACTGGTTTATAATTTCACATTCACATGTATTTATTGCAAAATTAATTGGTCATACTGTAATTCCTACCCTGCCGAACCTGAGCACGTGACATGAGTGTCCACTGAAATGAATGGGAGACGTGGAAAAAGCTGTGAGCCCAGGACTGGGATCTGAGGGGTCCGCAGTCAGCCCCCCACCGATCACGCTTCTATTGTGGAAATACCACTTCAAATAACTGACTGAACTACAATACACTTCCAGCTATTTGTCTTTATAATCCATGTATTTTGTGTTTCTCCGCTGGATTTCTATGGTATGGGGATAATTATTAGATCAGTGGGGGTCCTACCGCTGGGAGCAGGGTGTAACGATCGCGGTGGCAGGGGGTAAGGGGCCCGCTGCCCTCACATGTAACAGGGCCCGACACTGTCACTTGTCTTCATGCCGGGCCCCGTCAGAGCGCCGCTCACCACAGCAGCATCACATGCGGTCCGTCCGGCATCTATTGGCCCCCAGCGCTGCCCTACTAGTACAGTCGTGGCCAAAAGTTTTGAGAATGACACAAATATTAGTTTTCACAAAGTTTGCTGCTAAACTGCTTTTAGATCTTTGTTTCAGTTGCTTCTGTGATGTAGTGAAATATAATTACACGCACTTCATACGTTTCAAAGGCTTTTATCTACAATTCCATGACATTTATGCAAAGAGTCAGTATTTGCAGTGTTGGCCCTTCTTTTTCAGGACCTCTGCAATCCGACTGCGCATGCTCTCAATCACCTTCTGGGCCAATTCCTGACTGATACAACCCATTCTGTCATCATCACTTCTTGGAGTTTGTCAGAATTAGTGGGTTTTTGTTTGTCCACCCGCCTCTTGAGGATTGACCACAAGTTCTCAATGGGATTAAGATCTGGGGAGTTTCCAGGCCATGGACCCAAAATGTCAACGTTTTGGTCCCCGAGCCACTTAGTCATCACTTTTGCCTTATGGCACGGTGCTCCATCGTGCTGGAAAATGCATTGTTCTTCACCAAACTGTTGTTGGATTGTTGGAAGAAGTTGCTGTTGGAGGGTGTTTTGGTAGCATTCTTTATTCATGGCTGTGTTTTTGGGCAAAATTGTGAGTGAGCCCACTCCCTTGGATGAGAAGCAGCCCCACACATGAATGGTCTCAGGATGCTTTACTGTTGGCATGACACAGGACTGATGGTAGCGCTCACCTTTTCTTCTCCGGACAAGCCTTTTTCCAGATGCCCCAAACAATCGGAAAGAGGCTTCATCGGAGAATATGACTTTGCCCCAGTCCTCAGCAGTCCATTCACCAGACTTTCTGCAGAAGATCAATCTGTCCCTGATGGTTTTTTTGGAGAGAAGTGGCTTCTTTGCTGCCCTTCTTGACACCAGGCCATCTTCCAAAAGTCTTCGCCTCACTGTGCGTGCAGATGCGCTCACACCTGCCTGCTGCCATTCCTGAGCAAGCGCTGCACTGGTGGCACTCCGATCCCGCAGCTGAATCCTCTTTAGGAGACGATCCTGGCGCTTGCTGGACTTTCTTGGACACCCTGAAACCTTCTTAACAAGAATTGAACCTCTTTCCTTGAAGTTCTTGATGATCCTATAAATTGTTGATTGAGGTGCAATCTTAGTAGCCACAATATCCTTGCCTGTGAAGCCATTTTTATGCAACGCAATGATGGCTGCACGCGTTTCTTTGCAGGTCACCATGGTTAACAATGGAAGAACAATGATTTCAAGCATCACCCTCCTTTTAACATGTCAAGTCTGCCATTTTAACCCAATCAGCCTGACATAATGATCTCCAGCCTTGTGCTCGTCAACATTCTCACCTGAGTTAACAAGACGATTACTGAAATGATCTCCGCAGGTCCTTTAATGACAGCAATGAAATGCAGTGGAAAGGATTTTTTGGGATTAAGTTAATTTTCATGGTAAAGAAGGACTATGCAATTCATCTGATCACTCTTCATAACATTCTGGAGTATATGCAGATTGCTATTATAAAAACTTAAGCAGCAACTTTTCCAATTTCCAATATTTATGTAATTCTCAAAACTTTTGGCCACGACTGTAGTATTCACAAACCAAGCGGGCGGGTGGTGCCTGAATAACACCGGTCAGGCTCTGCCTACCCGAGTCATACGTGAATACTACTAGGAGGGCATCGATGAGGCCTGATAGATGCCGGACAGACCACATGTAATGCATTCTTGTGATAGGTGAGGCTCCTAGCAGTAGGACCCCCACGGATCTAATACTTATTCCCTATCCTGTGAATAGGGGATAACGTCTAACAACCTCCAAAGCCTGTAGCTGCTCTTCTCTTCTGACCCCATGATGACACTTCCTGCCTGGGCTCCAATGGCTCAGCCTTGTCAGAATGACATCTGGTGGATCTGCATCACCATGTACATCAACACAAATATACTAAGTAGTTATATACTGTATCTGTGGACACATATATAATATTATATACAATTTTGTTGTCAGAGCTCATAACAGGAAGTGTTGTCATGGGGACACAGGAGCTGAGGGACTTTGAGAATGCAGAAAATAATTTATGAGGCAGAGCCTTTGATTGGGGGCTCCTGGTTTTTCTCCTTTAAGGGCATTTCTGAATTTGGTATTAAAGAAACAAAGAACTGAAGTGAGAAAACATCTGCGTGACATTACATCGGGATCGCTTTGGTTTATATGTTGTATGTTCCATAAACAACTCAAACTATGAGCTAAAGGTTGTAACACAGTAACATAGTAACACAGTAACATTCATCCATCCAGTTCTGACTCTCAGGGCTCATGCACGTTTTTTGCGTTCAGTATGCGTTACTTAGGGTACTTTCACACTTGCGGCAGAGGATTCCTGCAGGCAGTTCCATCGCCATAACCGCCTGCCGGATCCGTCAAAACGTATGCAAACTGATGGCATTTGTCAGACAGATCAGGATCCTGATCCGTATGATAAATGCATTCAAATGCCGGATCCGTCTCTCCGGTGTCATCCGGAAAAACGAATCCAGCATTTATTATTTTTTACTTTTTTTGCGGTCTGAGGATGCGCAGACCGCAATGCCGGATCCGTTTTGCCGGAACACTCGGGGCCGGATCCAGCATTAATGCATTTCTATGGGAAAAAATGCCAAGTGTTCCAGAATTTTGGACGGAGATAAAACCGCAGCATGCTGCGGTATTATCTCCGTCCTGTAAAGTCAAAAAGACTGAACTGAAGACGTCCTGAAGCCAGGGCCGGTACAAGGCAGGGGCCGAAGGAGCGGGTGCCCTGGGCGCTACCATTTGCGGACAGGAGGGGGGCGCAGGTGAAGTGCCAGCAGCAGTGGCGTCGCCAGGGGGGGGCCAGAGGGGGCCACGGCCCCCCCTACATCATGCTGTGCGCCCCCATGTGCCCCCCCAACTAAAATGACCCCCCCCCCCCAAGTGAGCAGCCGCCGCCGGGCACAGGGAGATGAGCGCTTCCATTGCGCTCATCTCCATTGTAAACTGTCTGTGCCAGCGGAGGTGCAGGGGAGGGAGAGGCGTGTCCCTTCCCTTTCCTCTGATAGGCTGCAGGCAGGCACCGAAGTGGAGGAGAGGCCCCGCCCCCTAATTACTCCTGTTTACCTTTCTAAAGCTAAAGGACCTTTGATGATGTCATCACAGGTCCTGTAAGGGAACTGCACAGTGTAAAGTGTAGTTCCCAGGTTAGAACAGTGCATCTGCCAGGACCTGTGATGACATCATCTTCAACATCACAGGTCCTGCAGAATCTAGCAAAGGAACTGCACCAAAAATGGTGTAGTTCCTAGGTTTCAAAGGTACATCTGCCAGGACCTGTGATGACATCATCACAGGTCCTTCAACCCCTAACAGCAAGTATTAAAAGTTCACAAGCAGCTCTGTATTGATCCATACAGACTGGAATGGAGAGGTAAGAGGAGGTCCTCCACTTTTCATCATTTACCCCCCCCCCCCTCCATGCCCTGTTTTTACTCATTGCTCACTCATGTATACTACTTCAGACAGTTACCACTACCTCATGTACCTCACAGTGACTATAATGCATAACTGACCACATATTTCTATAAACACTGCATCTACAGTATTATACCTTCTATGTGTCACATCAATACACTGCTCTGTATATATATATATATATATATATATACACACACACACATACATGCACACACACTGCATATATTACACAGTATTATACATGCAATATGTACAGATATATAGTATATACCGCAGTGCACTGATATGTGAGGTATGAGGTATAATAGATGCAGTGTGTACAGATATCAGTACACTTCTGTATATACTATATATGTGAGGTACGAGGTATAATAGATGCAGTGTGTACAGATATATAATATATACAGCGGTGTACTGATATGTGAGGTACGAGGTGTCAATACACTGCTGTATTTACTATATACCTGTACACACTGCATCTATTATACCTCGTACCTCACATATTACACTACTGTATATACTGTATACACTGCATATATTATACCCCGTACCTCACATATCAGTACACTGCTGTATATACTATATACCTGTACACACTGCATCTATTATACCCTGTACCTCACATATCAGAACACTAGGGAATATACTATATACCTGTACACACTGCATCTATTATACCGCGTACCTCACATAACTGTACACTGCTGTATATAATATACATCTGAATCTATTATACCTCTTTTGTGTGCCAGGGCTGTTTTGTAATCCCATTCCGGCCCTGATGGCATAAATTATAAAACGCAGCAGCAAGAATAGTTCATGGAACAAAGGGAGGGGCTATAAAAGGGGAATGGGGGCCCAATTTAGATTCCTGCTATGGGGCCCAGTGATTTTTATGTACGCCCCTGGCTGCAGGCACTAGGCCGGCAGCCTATCAGAGGCCGGCGCAATGACGTCATCGTGCCGCCTGAGCCTTACATTACAGCGTGGGACACAGGAAGAGGCTGCATCGCATCGCTGACACTTAGGTAAGTATAAGTGTTTTTTTTTTGTTTTTTTTTACAATAGTGTTACTGGCACATTGGGGGGGCTTATTACAAAACTGGCACATGATGATGGGGGGGACTTTATACTGGCACATGATGATCGGGGGGAACTTTATAGTGTCTGTGACTTTCAAAGTCCCACAGTCCTTTGTTCTATTGCTTTAAGTATATTCTTGTTTTGAAACAACATTGATTCTTTCTTAAAAACGGGGGGGGGGGGGGGGGGTGGCGCAGTTTGCCATCTTCGCCCTGGGCACCAAATGGCCTTGTCCCAGCCCTGCCTGAAGCATCCTGAACGAATCGCTCTCCATTCAGAATGCATGGGGATGAAACTGATCAGTTCTTTTCCGGTATTGAGCCCCTAGGACGGAACTCGGTGCCGGAAAAGAATAACGCCAGTGTGAAAGTGCCCTTATACTGAACCATTCATTTCAATGGGTCAGCAAAAAAACTGAAGTGTCTCCGTGTGCATTCCGTTTCCGTATTTCCGTTTTTCCGTTCCGTTCAAAGATAGAACATGTCCTATTATTGCCCACAAATGACGTTCTGTGGCTCCATTCAAGTCAATGGGTCCACAAAAAAACGGAACACATACGGAATGTACTCTGTATGTCTTATATATCCGTTCCGTTTTTGCGGAACCGTCTATTGGAAATTTTATGCCCAGCCCGATTTTTTTCTATGTAATTACTGTATACTGTATATGCCATATGGAAAAACGGAACAGAAAAAACTACTGAAACAAAAAAACGGAAAAACTGATCCGTTAAAAACGGCCTGCAAAACACTGAAAAAGCCATACGGTCGTGTGAACGAGCCCTTATCCTGCAAGGTTGATCCAGAGGAAGGTAAAAAAACCTCATGAGGTAGAAGCCACTCAAGTAACTACAATGTGTAATATCATTACACTCCAGGCCCCTCGTCTCTTTTAGCAGCACAACCTCCTCTCTAAGGGCTCATGCACACAAATGTTTTTTGCGTATACGGAACCATTCATTTCAATGGGTCCGCAAAACATGCGGACAGCACTCTATGTGCTGTTCGCATCCGTTGCTCCGTTCTGTGGCCCCGCAGAAAATATGAGGCATGTCCTATTCTTGTCCGTTTTGCGGACAAGAATAGGCATTTCTATAATGGGCCTCCTGTTCCGTTCCACAAATTGCGGAAGGCACACGGGCGGCATCCGTTTTTTTGCGGATCCGCAATTTGTGGACCGCAAAAAACAGCACGGTCGTGTGCATTAGCCCTTAGAGAGTTTCATAGTCTCACTGCTGTTACAGTAAAATGTCCAAAAGTCTCATTGTTCTTACATAAGAGATAGGATAGTCTCATTGCTCTTCTAGTAAAGAGTCCCACAGTCTCTCTGCTCTTACAGTAAAGAATCCCATAATCTGACAGCTCTAGCAGTAAAGAGTCCATAGTGTCACTGCTCTTACAGTATAGAGTCCATAGTCTCACTGCTCTTACAGTAAAGAGTCCATAGTCTCACTGCTCTTACAGTATAGAGTCCATAGTCTCACTGCTCTTACAGTATAGAGTCCATAGTCTCACTGCTCTTACAGTAAAGAGTCCATAGTCTCACTGCTCTTACAGTAAAGAGTCCATAGTCTCACTGCTCTTACAGTAAAGAGTCCATAGTCTCACTGCTCTTACAGTAAAGAGTCCATAGTCTCACTGCTCTTACAGTAAAGAGTCCATAGTCTCACTGCTCTTACCGTAAAGAGTCCATAGTCTCACTGCTCTTACAGTAAAGAGTCCATAGTCTCACTGCTCTTACAGTAAAAAGTCCATAGTCTCACTGATCTTACAGTAAAGAGTCCATAGTCTCACCGCTCTTACCGTAAAGAGTCCATAGTCTCACTGCTCTTACAGTAAAGAGTCCATAGTCTCACTGCTCTTACAGTAAAGAGTCCATAGTCTCACTGCTCTTACAGTAAAGAGTCCATAGTCTCACTGCTCTTACAGTAAAGAGTCCATAGTCTCACTGCTCTTACAGTAGAGAGCCTATAGTCTCACTGCTCTTACTGTAAAGAGTCCATAGTCTCACTGCTCTTACCGTAAAGAGTCCATAGTCTCACTGCTCTTACAGTAAAGAGTCCATAGTCTCACTGCTCTTACAGTAAAGAGTTCTTAGTCTCACTGCTCTTACAGTAAAGAATCCATAGTCTCACTGCTCTTACTGTAAAGAGTCCATAGTCTCACTGCTCTTACCGTAAAGAGTCCATAGTCTCACTGCTCTTACAGTATAGAGTCCATAGTCTCACTGCTCTTACAGTAAAGAGTCCATAGTCTCACTGCTCTTACAGTAAAGAGTCCATAGTCTCACTGCTCTCACAGTAAAGAGTCCATAGTCTCGCTGCTCTTACAGTAAAGAGTCCATAGTCTCACTGCTCTTACAGTAAAGAGTCCATAGTATTACTGCTCTTACAGTAAAGAGTCCATAGTCTCACTGCTCTTACAGTATAGAGTCCATAGTCTCACTGCTCTTGTAGTAGAGTCCATAGTCTCACTGCTCTTACAGTATAGAGTCCATAGTCTCACTGCTCTTACAGTAAAGAGTCCATAGTCTCACTGCTCTTACTGTAAAGAGTCCATAGTCTCACTGCTCTTACCGTAAAGAGTCCATAGTCTCACTGCTCTTACAGTATAGAGTCCATAGTCTCACTGCTCTTACAGTATAGAGTCCATAGTCTCACTGCTCCTACAGTATAGAGTCCATAGTCTCACTGCTCTTACAGTATAGAGTCCATAGTCTCACTGCTCTTACAGTAAAGAGTCCATAGTCTCACTGCTCTTACAGTAAAGAGTCCATAGTGTCACTGCTCTTACAGTATAGAGTCCATAGTCTCACTGCTCTTACAGTAAAGAGTCCATAGTCTCACTGCTCTTACAGTAAAGAGTCCATAGTCTCACTGCTCTTACAGTAAAGAGTCCATAGTCTCACTGCTCTTACAGTATAGAGTCCATAGTCTCACTGTTCCTACAGTAAAGAGTCCATAGTCTCACTGCTCTTACAGTATAGAGTCCATAGTCTCACTGCTCTTATAGTATAGAGTCCATAGTCTCACTGCTCTTACAGTAAAGAGTCCATAGTCTCACTGCTCTTACAGTATAGAGTCCATAGTCTCACTGCTCTTACAGTAAAGAGTCCATAGTCTCACTGCTCTTACAGTAAAGAGTCCATAGTCTCACTGCTCTTACAGTAAAGAGTCCATAGTCTCACTGCTCTTACAGTAAAGGGTCCATAGTCTCTTTGCTCTTACAGTAAAGAGTCCATAGTCTCACTGCTCTTACAGTATAGAGTCCATAGTCTCACTGCTCTGACAGTAAAGAATCCATAGTCTCACTGCTCTTACAGTAAAGAGTCCATAGTCTCACTGCTCTTACAGTAAAGGGTCCATAGTCTCACTGCTCTTACAGTAAAGAGTCCATAGTCTCACTGCTCTTACAGTATAGAGTCCATAGTCTCACTGCTCTGACAGTAAAGAGTCCATAGTCTCACTGCTCTTACAGTAAGGAGTCCATAGTCTCACTGCTCTTACAGTAAAGAGTCCATAGTCTCACTGCTCTTACAGTATAGAGTCCATAGTCTCACTGCTCTTACAGTAAAGAGTCCATAGTCTCACTGCTCTTACAGTAAAGAGTCCATAGTTTCACTGCTCTTACTGTAAAGATTCCATAGTCTCACTGCTCTTACTGTAAAGAGTCCATAGTCTCACTGCTCTTACAGTAAAGAGTCCATAGTCTCACTGCTCTTACAGTATAGAGTCCATAGTCTCACTGCTCTTACAGTAAAGAGTCCATAGTCTCACTGCTCTTACAGTAAAGAATCCATAGTCTCACTGCTCTTACAGTAAAGAGTCCATAGTCTCACTGCTCTTACAGTATAGAGTCCATAGTCTCACTGCTCTTACAGTATAGAGTCCATAGTCTCACTGCTCTTACAGTAAAGAGTCCATAGTCTCACTGCTCTTACAGTATAGAGTCCATAGTCTCACTGCTCTTACAGTAAAGAGTCCATAGTCTCACTGCTCTTACAGTAAAGAGTCCATAGTCTCACTGCTCTTACAGTAAAGAGTCCATAGTCTCACTGCTCTTACAGTAAAGGGTCCATAGTCTCTTTGCTCTTACAGTAAAGAGTCCATAGTCTCACTGCTCTTACAGTAAAGAGTCCATAGTCTCACTGCTCTTACAGTATAGAGTCCATAGTCTCACTGCTCTGACAGTAAAGAATCCATAGTCTCACTGCTCTTACAGTAAAGAGTCCATAGTCTCACTGCTCTTACAGTAAAGGGTCCATAGTCTCACTGCTCTTACAGTAAAGAGTCCATAGTCTCACTGCTCTTACAGTATAGAGTCCATAGTCTCACTGCTCTGACAGTAAAGAGTCCATAGTCTCACTGCTCTTACAGTAAGGAGTCCATAGTCTCACTGCTCTTACAGTAAAGAGTCCATAGTCTCACTGCTCTTACAGTATAGAGTCCATAGTCTCACTGCTCTTACAGTAAAGAGTCCATAGTCTCACTGCTCTTACAGTAAAGAGTCCATAGTTTCACTGCTCTTACTGTAAAGAGTCCATAGTCTCACTGCTCTTACTGTAAAGAGTCCATAGTCTCACTGCTCTTACAGTAAAGAGTCCATAGTCTCACTGCTCTTACAGTATAGAGTCCATAGTCTCACTGCTCTTACAGTATAGAGTCCATAGTCTCACTGCTCTTACAGTAAAGAGTCCATAGTCTCACTGCTCTTACAGTAAAGGGTCCATAGTCTCACTGCTCTTACAGTATAGAGTCCATAGTCTCACTGCTCTTACAGTATAGAGTACATAGTCTCACTGCTCTTACAGTAAAGAATCCCATAATCTTGCTGCCCTTATAGTAAGGCTACTTTTACACTAGCGTTTTTACTGGGTTTGGCAGGGTTCAGTAAAAACACTTCCGTTACTGATAATACAACAGCCTGCATCCATTATGAACGGATCCCTCTGTATTATCTGTAACATAGCCAAGACGGATCCATCATGAACTCCATTGAAAGTCAATGGGAGACGGATCCGTTTTCTATTGTGGCAGAGAAAACGGATCCGTCCCCATTGCCTTGCTCTACATCCCAGGACGGAACGCAAACTACAACATATTGCCGTTTGCTCTCCAGTATGGGAACGCAACTAAACGGAACGGAATGCATGTAGTCACTGAGCTTTCCTTGACTCCTGTAATGTATTCCGAGGCCTGGTCAGGAGTCTGGGAGAGCTGTGGAAGGTCTAATGGTGGCCATAGTGGTTGTCACACAGCGGAGGGCTAAATACTTGGGAGACTATACTGGGAATTCCTCTATACCCTGCAATGGTGATGGGAGTAGTTGGTAAAATGTAATCAGTCTCATGAGCTGTCATCAGGTTTATTAACTCTTCACAGACATGAAAAGCTGGGGGTCAGAGGTTAAGTGGAGAGCTCATTTCGCTTTTATTGCAGGCACACAGATGACTCCCTCACACTTGCCCTTTGCCTCCTGTGATAAAACTCAAACATGTCGGCCCCTCTAACCTCTGGGTAATTGACTCCGCTCACTCCCTGCCCCCCCTGCTTTAGTCTAGTTCGGACAACCTCTTCAGATATGTTCTATGGAAGTGTTCCCCAACCTGTGACTCCCAAGCTGTTGCAAAACTACAACTCCCAGCATGCCCTGACAGCCACATGCTCTTAAGATATACTGGGAGCTGTGGTTTTGTAACAGCTGGAGACCATTGCCCTATGGGTATGAAGGGTTCAGGCCCCGATCACCTATTAACAGGACGTGCACCCAGTGACAGAACCAAGGGCTGACTACATTATTACAGCAGTTTGGCTGTTTTGCGGATCTGCAAAACACAGATACCGCCTATGTGCATTCTGCATTTTGCGCAACGGAACAGTCAGCCCCTAATAGAACAGTCCTATGCGGACAAGAATATGACATGTTCTATTTTTTGCGGGGCAGCGGTATGGACATATGGATGCGGACAGCACACGGAGTGTTCTCCACATCTTTTGCGGCCCCTACTGAAGTGATTGAGTTCACATCTGACCCGCAGAAAAATGCGGATCGGATGCGGAACAGATATACGTTCGTGTGCATGAGCCCTCAGGCTGGACTGTGCCTGGTGCTGCAGCTCAGACTCATGCAAGTGAATGTGCAGTGACCCAATGGATCACTGCTAAAGAGTTAATATTGCGATTTATTGCCAAAGGACTTACCGTAAATGGTTCCTCAACCGAAATGGACTGGCCATCCTGCACCCCGCAGTCTGGGCACCTCAGAAAGTGTTAATGAGAATGGAATTGTACACCTGTGGATATTTGGGAAGACTGCAAGGTGTATCTAGAGAGAGGGAAGACTACTACAACCATCATTGCTACTGCCTATATACAACCTTGAGAAAAGCCTACTGTGTGATAAACCTACTGCAGATATATGTACTGCAACTCCCATCATCTACTCAGTAAAGAGAAAGACTTTATTGGAACCAAACGGGTCTGGTCATTGACTCCACAGTTCATCCGCTGGCCCTACTCCTATTCTCCTGCCTTACACCCCACCGCTCATCTAACATCAAAGGAACCCCAGCCACCATCAAGCAGGAATCCCAAGACCCAGGGTGTGCCCCGAAGGAAAGAAGGGTTGCGCCCCTCCAGTCACTGCACGCGAGGCACAGGGAGCGCTAGAGGAAGAAGGATTAGCCACCATGAGGACAGCAACCACCCTCATTGCCACCATGCCCATCCTCTCCTGCTCCAGCCAGCCACCGCGCCGCCTCCTCTGTGGCCCGGCATGCTGCAAATGCAGTACCAATAAGCAGCAGTACCAGGCACACTCGTATGCATGGCGCTGTGCCCCTTCATTCTGGTGATTGGTAAGCGTCCTGAGGGTTGTACCACCGCCAAACATACATGGATGGTGATCTGACACTGACCCCACCCCAGATCCACAAATTCATACGGTAACCAAACAAGGAACTGCAAACAAAATCAGTTTCCTGAAACATTTGTTGGTTTTCAGATTACAATATGTAGTAATCTCCTGATCTCCCCCTAGTGGTAGCTGTATATATCTGTATGTAGTAATCCCCTGAGCTCCCTCTAGTGGTGGCTGTATATATCTGTATGCAGTAATCTCCTGATCTCCCCCTAGTGGTGGCTGCATATATCTGTATGTATTAATCTCCTGAGCTCCCTCTAGTGGTGGCTGTATATATCTGTATGCAGTAATCTCCTGATCTCCCCCTAGTGGTGGCTGCATATATCTGTATGTATTAATCTCCTGAGCTCCCTCTAGTGGTGGCTGTATATATCTGTATGCAGTAATCTCCTGATCTCCCCCTAGTGGTGGCTGCATATATCTGTATGTAGTAATCACCTGAGCTCCCTCTACTGGTGGCTGTATATATCTGTATGTATTAATCTCCTAAGGTCCCTCTAGTGGTGAATGTATATATCTGTATGCAGTAATCTCCTCAGCTCCCTCTAGTGGTGGCTGTATATATCTGTATGCAGTAATCTCCTCAGCTCCCTCTAGTGGTGGCTGTATATATCTGTATGTAGTAATCTCCTGAGCTCCCTCTAGTGGTGGCTGTATATATCTGTATGCAGTAATCTCCTGAGCTCCCTCTAGTGGTGGCTGTATATATCTGTATGCAGTAATCTCCTGAGCTCCCTCTAGTGGTGGCTGTATATATCTGTATGTAGTAATCACCTGAGCTCCCTCTACTGGTGGCTGTATATATCTGTATGTAGTAATCTCCTGATCTCCCCCTAGTGGTGGCTGCATATATCTGTATGTAGTAATCTCCTGAGCTCCCTCTAGTGGTAGCTGTATATATCTGTATATAGTAATCTCCTGAGCTCCCTCTAGTGGTAGCTGTATATATCTGTATGTAGTAATCCCCTGAGCTCCTTCTAGTGGTGGCTGTATATATCTGTATGTAGTAATCTCCTGAGCTCCCTCTAGTGGTAGCTGTATATATCTGTATGTAGTAATCTCCTGAGCTCCCTCTAGTGGTGGCTGTATATATCTGTATGTAGTAATCTCCTGAGCTCCCTCTAGTGGTGGCTGTATATATCTGTATGTAGTAATCTCCTGAGCTCCCTCTAGCGGTGGCTGTATATAACTGTATGTAGTAATGTCCTGAGCTCCCTCTAGTGGTGGCTGTATATATCTGTATGTAGTAATCTCCTGAGCTCCCTCTAGTGGTATCTGTATATATCTGTATGTAGTAATCTGCTGAGCTCCCCCTAGTGGTGGCTGTATATATCTGTATGTAGTAATCTCCTGAGCTCCCTCTAGTGGTGGCTGTATATATCTGTATGTAGTAATCTCCTGAGCTCCCTCTAGTGGTGGCTGTATATATCTGTATGTAGTAATCTCCTGAGCTCCCTCTAGCGGTGGCTGTATATAACTGTATGTAGTAATGTCCTGAGCTCCCTCTAGTGGTGGCTGTTTATATCTGTATGTAGTAATCTCCTGAGCTCCCTCTAGCGGTGGCTGTATATATCTGTATGCAGTAATCTCCTGAGCTCCTTCTAGTGGTGGCTGTATAAATCTGTATGCAGTAATCTTCTGAGCTCCCTCTAGTGGTGGCTGTATATATCTGTATGTAGTAATCTCCTGAGCTCCTTCTAGTGGTGGCTGTATATATCTGTATGCAGTAATCTTCTGAGCTCCCTCTAGTGGTGGCTGTATATATCTGTATGTAGTAATCTCCTGAGCTCCCTCTAGTGGTGTCTGTATATATCTGTATGTAGTAATCTCCTGAGCTCCCTCTAGTGGTGGCTGTATATATCTGTATGCAGTAATCTTCTGAGCTCCCTCTAGTGGTGGCTGTATATATCTGTATGCAGTAATCTCCTGAGCTCCCTCTAGTGGTGGCTGTATATATCTGTATGTAGTAATCTCCTGAGCTTCCTCTAGTGGTGGCTGTATATATCTGTATGCAGTAACCTCCTGAGCTCCCTCTAGTGGTGGCTGTATATAGTAATCTTCTGAGCTCCCTCTAGTGGTGGCTGTATATATCTGTATGCAGTAACCTCCTGAGCTCCCTCTAGTGGTGGCTCTATATATCAGTAACCACCATGCAGATGCGCCGCCTCGGAGAATAAGTCGCCAGTGTCTCTGCAGCATTTGTCCGGGCTGGTTTCACCCTCAGTAGAGCCTCCCTATAGGCCGCACTGCATCTCTGTGCCCTGGTAACGTGAGCCTCCAATTTGCCGCAATATCCTCTAAAAGCGGGCGGTCTGTGCGTTACGTCCGCAGCGATTCTGCAGTAATATCGCAGATCTGAACTGGATGAAGTTTCTAGATTATCAGATGCCAGAGAAAGTCTTCCTGAAAGTATATCTGCCCCTGTTATAACCGAGTGACCTCGCCCATGGGGGGCTTTATGTTAGCTGCCGCTGTCAGTGATGCCGCCCACTGTCAGTGATGCCGCCCGCTGTCAGCTACGTCAGCAGGTAAAACAAGTTGGACAAGAAAAGCAGCTGCCGGTTCTTGTGACCCTGGGAGCGGCTCCATGTGTCACTGAGCGAAGTGAAAGTGGAAGGAGGGTCAGATGCGGTGAAGTCACTGACACCCAGGATGTCACATGGGGAACTGGTCCCTTTCTGTGCTCTGAGTATAATGATGTAATATCGCTTTAAGACGTAAAGAGCAATCCTCCCTAAAATCCCAAGAAACTATAAGTCATTGCTGACAAATTCTCAGCATTATATTTAGGGTGACGTCAGCTGCGGAGATCTGTGATAGACCCATTAACACCATTAATGGCGCCATCCAGTCAGCACTGCCCCCGATTTCTGGAGTACAATAGTCATAAATTAAGAGGCGTGCGCCTTTAAAGGGATGTCCCATCTGGATATCTATGGCATATCGATAGGGTATGCCCTAAATGTCTCATAGGTGCCGATGCCTCTTCGGGAACCCGTTCCTATCTAAAAAAAAAAAAAATTACGGGGCCTCGCTACGAGTTTTCTCCATTCACTGCTATGGGACTTAGAAAAACAGCTGAGCTATTCACTGACAGCAAGCAGAAAATAACAGAACCACAAAATGCTTTAGAATATGGGAGAAGCATGAGAGTTTGCGGCTATGCTGCATGAAGGCCCCTGGTCGCCTCATACATCGGACTCCTGCTGATGCCCCTCATGAGGCGGTCACCTCGCTGCTCTATAGGGAACATTCAAATCCGTTTTTATAGGCAAATTCTAGTTCCTCTTTCCACAGGAAGACGCGGCCGCGCTTATTGTTTGCTTCCTGTCTCTTCCTTCATAGGACTTGATGTCAGATATCAGTAAATCCTCAGTGAATGGACCTGGAAATCATACAGAACATTTCATCTGCACTCACCTGTGTATGTGTCACAATGTATAACACGGAGGGCAACATACAACATAACACGGAGTGTAACATACAACATAACACAGAGTGCAACATACAACATAACACGGAGTGCAACATACAACATAACACGGAGTGTAACATACAACATAACACAGAGTGCAACATACAACATAACACGGAGTGCAACATACAACATAACACGGAGTGCAACATACAACATAACACAGAGTGCAACATACAACATAACACAGAGTGCAACATACAACATAATACGGAGTGTAACATACAACATAACACGGAGTGCAACATACAACATAACACGGAGTGCAACATACAACATAACACGGAGTGCAACATACAACATAACACGGAGTGTAACATACAACATAACACGCAGTGCAACATACAACATAACACGGAGTGCAACATACAACATAACACGGAGTGTAACATACAACATAACACGGAGTGCAACATACAACATAACACGGAGTGCAACATACAGCATAACACGGAGTGCAACATACAGCATAACACGGAGTGCAACATACAACATAACACGGAGTGCAACATACAACATAACACGGAGTGCAACATACAACATAACACGGAGTGCAACATACAACATAACACGGAGTGCAACATACAACATAACACAGAGTGCAACATACAACATAATACGGAGTGTAACATACAACATAACACGGAGTGCAACATACAACATAACACGGAGTGCAACATACAACATAACACGGAGTGCAACATACAACATAACACGGAGTGTAACATACAACATAACACGGAGTGTAACATACAATATAACACGGAGTGCAACATACAACATAACACGGAGTGCAACATACAACATAACACGGAGTGCAACATACAACATAACACGGAGTGCAACATACAACATAACACGGAGTGTAACATACAACATAACACGGAGTGTAACATACAATATAACACGGAGTGCAACATACAACATAACACGGAGTGCAACATACAACATAACACGGAGTGCAACATACAACATAACACGGAGTGTACTGTTTCACAAACAAGGATATATCACCCCCCCCCCCCCCCAACAAGCCAGAGCTGCATTAACAATTCTGCTGATTTCAATGGAAACAATCAACAAAATAATACAGGACGTAACTCAGGATCAGTACAGGATAAGTAATGTATGTACACAGTGACTGCACCAGCAGAATAGTGAGTGCAGCTCTGGGGTATAATACAGGATGGAACTCAGGATCAGTACAGGATAAGTAATGTATGTACACAATGACTGCACCAGCAGAATAGTGAGTGCAGCTCTGGAGTATAATACAGGATGTAACTCAGGATCAGTACAGGATAAGTAATGTAATGTATATACACAGTGACTCCACCAGCAGAATAGTGAGTGCAGCTCTGGAGTATAATACAGGATGTAACTCAGGATCAGTACAGGATAAGTAATGTATGTACACAGTGACTGCACCAGCAGAATAGTGAGTGCAGCTCTTGAGTATAATACAGGATGTAACTAGGTGATTTTCCTAGTCTATGACGGAAAGTCATGGTTTTATTAAAGACACGGAGGCGAGTATTGCTATCTCCTTCTTTACTGTCCACCACATAGCAGCAAAGAAAAATTTACATAACATGACGTAACCATAGTAACATCACCCTCCCCTCACAGTCCATATAACAGACGGCTCCTCCTATGGATCCTCCTCTTTCTTTACGAGCCTGACACCATGACCGGAACCACCGAACACGAAACTGGAACCTTGAATCGGGAAAATGACCAGCATGGAACCACCGGAACATCCGAACGAACACCATCAGCTGAGATTACTGGAACCTTTCTTCCTTGAAAGCCAACATGGCTATAACTGGAGCAGAGCAATTGAAGCCGATAGCGAATCAACTTCCTCCTGAAAGTAATAAACAAATTAAGCAATGGGCAGAAGAATACATCGCCAGTCATACGCGATCCTGCCATCATAAACATCTTAAGCCGACTATGCAGACAAAGCATGCAAATCAAAGTGAAAACCACAGAAAATACATTGTCAGGGAGGGAATCCCAGGGTGGGCAATACTCGCCTCCGTGTCTTTAATAAAACCATGACTTTCCGTCATAGACTAGGAAAATCACCTAGTTTTACAGCAAGACACGGAGGCTCCTATTGCTAAGTTTAAAGTTGAGCAATCACAGCAGAAAACAAATGTGGAGGCGGTCTAAAATAATACTCCCTGAAAGTCGATGCCGAAGACCAGTCCGCAAGACGTAGAATATCCTCCAATCGTGCCCCCGAAACAGCCAAGGCGGTAGCTGATGCGCCTCTAGCGGAATGAGCTGTAAATATGGAAGTATCAATTCCTGCTAACGACATAATCCACTTCATCCAGCGCGCCAAAGTAGGGCTGGACACAGGACCAAACGGATGCCGAATGGATAAGAAAAGCTGAGGAACCGAAGACGACCGGTAAGTACGCGTCCGGGATTCATACTCCTTCAAACAAGCCACCGGACAAAGAAGCGGCGAGGCTGGAAACGATGGGTAAGAGACCGACCTAATGTTGGTCTTAGTACGTCTGGATATATTGAAGGTGACCCCCTCCGGAGTAAATGATCTGGCGTCGTGATCAAGCGCCCGAACATCTGAGACCCGCTTACAGGATATTAGGCAAAAAAGAACCACTAATTTGGCCGACAACTGCCGTAACGTGAGATCCGGGTTACCTGGCCAGTTGGATAAAAAGGACAAAACCAAAGACACGTCCCAAGTCGTGGTAAAGCGAGGACGGGGAGGACGAGACATGCGGGAACCGCGAAGCAAACGTGATACGGAAGGGTGCTGTCCCGCAGGGACACCATCAAAACCCTGATGCGTAGACGAAATAGCGGATCTGAACAAATTAATTGTCCGATAAGCTTTACCCGCTTCGAACAGGGAAGTAAGAAAGTCTAAAAGATGGGTCACAGGGGCCGAAACGGGATCCAAGTCCCGTTCCACGCACCAACCAGACCAAGATCTCCAGGCTGCCCGATAAGATTTTCTGGTGCTGGGAGCCCATGCGTTGTCCAAAAGGCGTCTAGTTGCCTCTGAAATATCACCGATTTCTCCAGGCGTCCTGAGATCCGGCAGGCTATCAGACGTAGGGATCCGTCCAACAGGAGCGGGTGGTGTAATCCTCAAGGGTCCTGGAGGAGATCCATCCGATTCGGGAGAAGAAACGGCACATCTATCAGGAGACCCAGTAGTGACGGAAACCAAGCCTGAGTCCCCCAGAAGGGGACCACCACTACCAATTCGGCCAGATGACGACGAACATGTAACATCATCCTCGGGATCATAACAAATGGCGGGAATGCATACATCAGCGGACCGGACCAGGGTTGAAGGAACGCGTCCACTGCCTCTGCCGCCGGATCCGGGCGCCAGCTGAAAAACCGTGGAAGCTGGGTGTTCAGACGTGAGGCAAATAGGTCTATAGCAAAAGGACCCCAATTCCTGGATAACTCTGAAAATGTCTCTGGCGCTAGCATCCAATCGCTGCTGTCCGTAAGGTAGCGAGAGCCCCAATCCGCCCGACTGTTGTGGAGTCCCGGGAGATATTCCGCTTGAACCATGACCTCCCTGGAGAGACAAAAGGACCAGAAATATTTCGCTAACCGAGCCAAGGTAGCCGAGCGCGTACCTCCCACCCGGTTGATGTATCGCACTGCAGACACATTGTCCATCCTCAAACGAATGCACGCCCGAGCCATCCCGTTGGTGAAACTCTGAATGGCAAAGGAACCGGCAAGAAGTTCCAACGCGTTGATATGAAGTCGTGCCTCTTCTGTGGACCAACGGCCGCCCGTGGAGATCCCGTTGCAGTGGGCACCCCAACCGTGAAGACTGGCGTCCGACTCGACAGTGAAATCGGGTTGTAACCCGAATATCGCCTTGCCGTTCCATGCTTCCAGGTTGTCGATCCACCAAGCGATCTCTTCCCGAGATTCCGGGTCCAGGATCAGAGTGTCTGCGAACGCAGCGCCAGAGCGGAGATGCGCTATCTTCAAGCGCTGAAGGGCCCTGTAGTGCAATGGGGCTGGAAACACTGCTTGGATCGATGAGGCGAGAAGACCGATGATCCTGGCCAAATGGCGCAGGGACAGCCGAGGCATAGACAGGGCATGTTTGAGTTCCTTGCGTATGGAACGCAGCTTCGTTACGGGTAGAGAGAGGGATTCGGACACCGAATCCACGGTGAAACCCAAAAACTCCATCCTCTGTGATGGTTCTAAGCACTTCTCGTGGTTGATGAGAAAACCTAGACGGGATAGAAGGTCCGTCGTCCAGCGGAGATGTATCAACAGAGTCGCGGCTGACTGGTGCATAACAAGAATGTCGTCCAGGTATATTATGAGGCGGACCCCACGACTGCGGAGCCAGGCCACCACTGGTCGCATAAGTTTCGTGAAGCACCACGGTGCTGAGGAAAGGCCGAAAGGGAGGCAAGAGAACCTCCAGATTTCTCCCCTCCATAGGAAACGCAGTAAATCCCTGGATGGGGCGGACACAGGTACTGTTAAGTAAGCGTCCTTGAGGTCTAGTTTTACAAACCAATCGCCCGGCATGAGGAGATCTCGGAGTAGATGGATGCCCTCCATCTTGAAGTGGCGATAGCGGACAATTGCATTCAGAGCCCGTAAATTGATAACAGGGCGCATCTGACCCCCTTTCTTCTGGACCAGAAAGATAGAGCTGATGACACCCGTCATGTCTGGTGGTGCCCTCTCGTTCGCCCGCTTGTGGTAAAGGGAAGTGAGTTCTAGGTCTACCAGCGCGGCGTTGGGGCGAGACAGCAGGGAGGTGGGGGGGGGTAGGAATCTGGTCTGGCGAAGCCACGAGTTCCACGTGGAAGCCTTCTACAGTGGATAAAATCCAAGGGTCGGATGTTATTGCCGCCCAAGCAGGGGAAAAATGCAGGAGTCTGCCCCCTATGCAATGCTCCAAAGAAGCCCTCATCGGGGGAGGACTTACCGAAATGTCGTCGTGAGGACTGATTTCCTCTGTAGGGTCTGCCACGCCATTGTCCACCTCTGGCAGGGAAGAACGGGGATGGAAACCTCTGTTCCTGGAAGGCGGGGCGTTGATGAAAGGAGCCTCTGCCCGCGTTGCGGGCTTGAAAATTGGAACGGCCGGACAGACGGCCCCTAATACTGCCGGCCCTGGTGGAGACCCGTCCCTGGAATACTTTCCTAATTGAAGATTGGGCCTTATCTAGGGCAGTGAAAGCTCCCACGAACCGGCTCAAATCCTTAATAAAGGAGTCGCCAAAGAGATGACCCTGAGCATCTGCGCCTGATTCGGTAAGGGCCAGGTTGGCCAGTTTCGGGTCAATTTTAAAAAAAATTGCTTTCCTTCTCTCAATTGCTAGAGAGGAATTGGCGTTGCCAGCGATGCAGATTGCCCGCTGGATCCAGCCTCTCATTTCCTCAGGGTCAATAGGGGACCCATCTGATCTGGCATTCTCAGCCATCTCAAACAGTTTGGCTAGCGGACCAAACACATCCAGGAGCTTGTCCTGACAGCTACGCAGAGCTGAGTCTAACCCCTTATGGGGATTCCAGCCGGACTTGGCAAGGAATTGTGTGACCTTGGGATCTACCACAGGAGTGTCACATACCTTATTAGGCACAATAGGCCTAGGGCATTCAGCCTTCATCTTATTTCTCGCCTCCTTGCTAAGGGGGCGGCGGACCCAATGTTCCAAGTATTTGCCAACATGGTTCGTCGGCAGCCACTCCGCCGATCTGGGATGGTGGAGGGCGTTAGGGTCAAACATGGGCTCTCCCAAATGGTCAACAAGGGAGGAAACCGGAGTGGCCCTAGCAGAGGAATCCTTCACTTGAGAAGTGGAAGGAATGGGGCAGTTTGGGGAACTGGGTCCCGCATGTGTATCTTCCTCAGACTCAGCATTTGTATCAGCAAAGGCCTCCTCATCTGACCGAATCTCGGCGTCAGAATCGCTCAATTGTTGCGCTCTAGCGCATTTCCAAGGCCGCGCCCGTTCTGCCTGGCGCGGAAAGGCTCTCTTACGCGATCTATGCGCGTGTTCAAGGGTGGCCGGAGGCGCACCAGTCAATTGTACCTGTGAAACAGGACTATTCATAGGAGGTTGCTGAGCTGTGGGGGCCGCAGGCTGCACAGACCCTGAAAAAGGGTGTCCAGCCAGTGCCTGTGCTATCGTCTGAGATAGCACTGAGGACATGGAGTCCATTGCAGCAGTGATTGCGGCCGAGACAGAGCGCTGCAGCGCTACTGCCTGAGTGTCAGCCCCACTATGGGTATCCCTATCAGGGGAAGAGGGTGCAGAGGCCTCCATGATAGCAATCTATATATCCCTATATATATATATATGTCTACCTGATGAAAGGTAATGGCTACACTGAGCTAGGTTATTAATATATGAGGCCTAATAGAGGGTAGCTAACAATAGTGTTGGGTAAGCGTATTAGGGGAGGAAGGCAGGGTTAGTCACCCGATATGCAGGAGCGCCGGTACAGGCGACTGGATTACAGGAACGGATGCGGAGGAACAGGAAGTGCCGCCGAGGTCCCGCGATAGGCGGCGGGAAGAAAGCAGCAGAAATTAAAATGGCCGCCGAAATCCCGCGAGAACAAGCGGGAGACGGCCAAAGGAGTACCAAAATGGCCGCCGGGATCTCGCGAGATCACGCGGCCATAGAGAAGACTGAGGTGAGCGCGGGAAAACCGCAGCGCCGATGGGGTAAGACGGGAAAAACCTGTAATAAACACTGGAATGGGGTACAAAGACAAACCGCAAGAAGCGGAACCTATGGGGAGGCAAAACGGAACCTAAAAATATTAGGAAAAGGAAAACAGCAAAGCAATGGGTGCAGGGAAGGAATCCCAAGCAAAGCGCAGTAATATAAACGCTAGCAGCAGCTGACAAATAACAGCAATACAAATAGAATGCAAAATCTAATGCAAAATATAGACACAGGAGCTGCCAAAATGAGTACTTATCTTGGTGGCAGCAGCAAAGAAAGAGGAGGATCTATAGGAGGAGCCGTCTGTTATATGGACTGTGAGGGGAGGGGATGTTACTATGGTTACGTCATGTTATGTAAATTTTTCTTTGCTGCTGTGTGGTGACAGTAAAGAAGGAGATAGCAATAGGAGCCTCCATGTCTTGCTGTAAAACTCAGGATTAGTACAGGATAAGTAATGTAATGTATGTACATAGTGACTGCACCAGCAGAATAGTGAGTGCAGCTCTGGAGTATAATACAGGATGTAACTCAGGATCAGTACAGGATAAGTAATGTAATGTATGTACATAGTGACTGCACCAGCAGAATAGTGAGTGCAGCTCTGGAGTATAATACAGGATGTAACTCAGGATCAGTACAGGATAAGTAATGTATGTACATAGTGACGGCACCAGCAGAATAGTGAGTGCAGCTCTGGAGTATAATACAGGATGTAACTCAGGATCAGTACAGGATAAGTAATGTATGTACACAGTGACTGCACCAGCAGAATAGTCAGTGCAGCTCTGGAGTATAATACAGGATGTAATTTAGGATTAGTACAGGATAAGTAATGTATGTACACAGTGACTACACCAGCAGAATAGTGAGTGCAGCTCTGGAGTATAATACAGGATGTAGCTCAGGATCAGTATAGGATAAGTAATGTATGTACATAGTGACGGCACCAGCAGAATAGTGAGTGCAGCTCTGGAGTATAATACAGGATGTAACTCAGGATCAGTACAGGATAAGTAATGTATGTACATAGTGACGGCACCAGCAGAATAGTGAGTGCAGCTCTGGAGTATAATACAGGATGTAACTCAGGATCAGTACAGGATAAGTAATATATGTACACAGTGACTGCACCAGCAGAATAGTGAGTGCAGCTCTGGAGTATAATACAGGATGCAACTCAGGATCAGTACAGGATAAGTAATGTATGTACACAGTGACGGCACCAGCTGAATAGTGAGTGCAGCTCTGGAGTATAATACAGGATGTAACTCAGGATCAGTACAGGATAAGTAATGTATGTACACAGTGACTGCACCAGCAGAATAGTGAGTGCAGCTCTGGAGTATAATACAGGATGTAACTCAGGATCAGTACAGGATAAGTAATTATGTACACAGTGACTGCACCAGCAGAATAGTGAGTGCAGCTCTGGAGTATAATACAGGACGTAACTCAGGATCAGTACAGGATAAGTAATGTATGTACACAGTGACTGCACCAGCAGAATAGTGAGTGCAGCTCTGGGGTATAATACAGGATGGAACTCAGGATCAGTACAGGATAAGTAATGTATGTACACAATGACTGCACCAGCAGAATAGTGAGTGCAGCTCTGGAGTATAATACAGGATGTAACTCAGGATCAGTACAGGATAAGTAATGTAATGTATATACACAGTGACTCCACCAGCAGAATAGTGAGTGCAGCTCTGGAGTATAATACAGGATGTAACTCAGGATCAGTACAGGATAAGTAATGTATGTACACAGTGACTGCACCAGCAGAATAGTGAGTGCAGCTCTTGAGTATAATACAGGATGTAACTAGGTGATTTTCCTAGTCTATGACGGAAAGTCATGGTTTTATTAAAGACACGGAGGCGAGTATTGCTATCTCCTTCTTTACTGTCCACCACATAGCAGCAAAGAAAAATTTACATAACATGACGTAACCATAGTAACATCACCCTCCCCTCACAGTCCATATAACAGACGGCTCCTCCTATGGATCCTCCTCTTTCTTTACGAGCCTGACACCATGACCGGAACCACCGAACACGAAACTGGAACCTTGAATCGGGAAAATGACCAGCATGGAACCACCGGAACATCCGAACGAACACCATCAGCTGAGATTACTGGAACCTTTCTTCCTTGAAAGCCAACATGGCTATAACTGGAGCAGAGCAATTGAAGCCGATAGCGAATCAACTTCCTCCTGAAAGTAATAAACAAATTAAGCAATGGGCAGAAGAATACATCGCCAGTCATACGCGATCCTGCCATCATAAACATCTTAAGCCGACTATGCAGACAAAGCATGCAAATCAAAGTGAAAACCACAGAAAATACATTGTCAGGGAGGGAATCCCAGGGTGGGCAATACTCGCCTCCGTGTCTTTAATAAAACCATGACTTTCCGTCATAGACTAGGAAAATCACCTAGTTTTACAGCAAGACACGGAGGCTCCTATTGCTAAGTTTAAAGTTGAGCAATCACAGCAGAAAACAAATGTGGAGGCGGTCTAAAATAATACTCCCTGAAAGTCGATGCCGAAGACCAGTCCGCAAGACGTAGAATATCCTCCAATCGTGCCCCCGAAACAGCCAAGGCGGTAGCTGATGCGCCTCTAGCGGAATGAGCTGTAAATATGGAAGTATCAATTCCTGCTAACGACATAATCCACTTCATCCAGCGCGCCAAAGTAGGGCTGGACACAGGACCAAACGGATGCCGAATGGATAAGAAAAGCTGAGGAACCGAAGACGACCGGTAAGTACGCGTCCGGGATTCATACTCCTTCAAACAAGCCACCGGACAAAGAAGCGGCGAGGCTGGAAACGATGGGTAAGAGACCGACCTAATGTTGGTCTTAGTACGTCTGGATATATTGAAGGTGACCCCCTCCGGAGTAAATGATCTGGCGTCGTGATCAAGCGCCCGAACATCTGAGACCCGCTTACAGGATATTAGGCAAAAAAGAACCACTAATTTGGCCGACAACTGCCGTAACGTGAGATCCGGGTTACCTGGCCAGTTGGATAAAAAGGACAAAACCAAAGACACGTCCCAAGTCGTGGTAAAGCGAGGACGGGGAGGACGAGACATGCGGGAACCGCGAAGCAAACGTGATACGGAAGGGTGCTGTCCCGCAGGGACACCATCAAAACCCTGATGCGTAGACGAAATAGCGGATCTGAACAAATTAATTGTCCGATAAGCTTTACCCGCTTCGAACAGGGAAGTAAGAAAGTCTAAAAGATGGGTCACAGGGGCCGAAACGGGATCCAAGTCCCGTTCCACGCACCAACCAGACCAAGATCTCCAGGCTGCCCGATAAGATTTTCTGGTGCTGGGAGCCCATGCGTTGTCCAAAAGGCGTCTAGTTGCCTCTGAAATATCACCGATTTCTCCAGGCGTCCTGAGATCCGGCAGGCTATCAGACGTAGGGATCCGTCCAACAGGAGCGGGTGGTGTAATCCTCAAGGGTCCTGGAGGAGATCCATCCGATTCGGGAGAAGAAACGGCACATCTATCAGGAGACCCAGTAGTGACGGAAACCAAGCCTGAGTCCCCCAGAAGGGGACCACCACTACCAATTCGGCCAGATGACGACGAACATGTAACATCATCCTCGGGATCATAACAAATGGCGGGAATGCATACATCAGCGGACCGGACCAGGGTTGAAGGAACGCGTCCACTGCCTCTGCCGCCGGATCCGGGCGCCAGCTGAAAAACCGTGGAAGCTGGGTGTTCAGACGTGAGGCAAATAGGTCTATAGCAAAAGGACCCCAATTCCTGGATAACTCTGAAAATGTCTCTGGCGCTAGCATCCAATCGCTGCTGTCCGTAAGGTAGCGAGAGCCCCAATCCGCCCGACTGTTGTGGAGTCCCGGGAGATATTCCGCTTGAACCATGACCTCCCTGGAGAGACAAAAGGACCAGAAATATTTCGCTAACCGAGCCAAGGTAGCCGAGCGCGTACCTCCCAACCGGTTGATGTATCGCACTGCAGACACATTGTCCATCCTCAAACGAATGCACGCCCGAGCCATCCCGTTGGTGAAACTCTGAATGGCAAAGGAACCGGCAAGAAGTTCCAACGCGTTGATATGAAGTCGTGCCTCTTCTGTGGACCAACGGCCGCCCGTGGAGATCCCGTTGCAGTGGGCACCCCAACCGTGAAGACTGGCGTCCGACTCGACAGTGAAATCGGGTTGTAACCCGAATATCGCCTTGCCGTTCCATGCTTCCAGGTTGTCGATCCACCAAGCGATCTCTTCCCGAGATTCCGGGTGCAGGATCAGAGTGTCTGCGAACGCAGCGCCAGAGCGGAGATGCGCTATCTTCAAGCGCTGAAGGGCCCTGTAGTGCAATGGGGCTGGAAACACTGCTTGGATCGATGAGGCGAGAAGACCGATGATCCTGGCCAAATGGCGCAGGGACAGCCGAGGCATAGACAGGGCATGTTTGAGTTCCTTGCGTATGGAACGCAGCTTCGTTACGGGTAGAGAGAGGGATTCGGACACCGAATCCACGGTGAAACCCAAAAACTCCATCCTCTGTGATGGTTCTAAGCACTTCTCGTGGTTGATGAGAAAACCTAGACGGGATAGAAGGTCCGTCGTCCAGCGGAGATGTATCAACAGAGTCGCGGCTGACTGGTGCATAACAAGAATGTCGTCCAGGTATATTATGAGGCGGACCCCACGACTGCGGAGCCAGGCCACCACTGGTCGCATAAGTTTCGTGAAGCACCACGGTGCTGAGGAAAGGCCGAAAGGGAGGCAAGAGAACCTCCAGATTTCTCCCCTCCATAGGAAACGCAGTAAATCCCTGGATGGGGCGGACACAGGTACTGTTAAGTAAGCGTCCTTGAGGTCTAGTTTTACAAACCAATCGCCCGGCATGAGGAGATCTCGGAGTAGATGGATGCCCTCCATCTTGAAGTGGCGATAGCGGACAATTGCATTCAGAGCCCGTAAATTGATAACAGGGCGCATCTGACCCCCTTTCTTCTGGACCAGAAAGATAGAGCTGATGACACCCGTCATGTCTGGTGGTGCCCTCTCGTTCGCCCGCTTGTGGTAAAGGGAAGTGAGTTCTAGGTCTACCAGCGCGGCGTTGGGGCGAGACAGCAGGGAGGTGGGGGGGGGTAGGAATCTGGTCTGGCGAAGCCACGAGTTCCACGTGGAAGCCTTCTACAGTGGATAAAATCCAAGGGTCGGATGTTATTGCCGCCCAAGCAGGGGAAAAATGCAGGAGTCTGCCCCCTATGCAATGCTCCAAAGAAGCCCTCATCGGGGGAGGACTTACCGAAATGTCGTCGTGAGGACTGATTTCCTCTGTAGGGTCTGCCACGCCATTGTCCACCTCTGGCAGGGAAGAACGGGGATGGAAACCTCTGTTCCTGGAAGGCGGGGCGTTGATGAAAGGAGCCTCTGCCCGCGTTGCGGGCTTGAAAATTGGAACGGCCGGACAGACGGCCCCTAATACTGCCGGCCCTGGTGGAGACCCGTCCCTGGAATACTTTCCTAATTGAAGATTGGGCCTTATCTAGGGCAGTGAAAGCTCCCACGAACCGGCTCAAATCCTTAATAAAGGAGTCGCCAAAGAGATGACCCTGAGCATCTGCGCCTGATTCGGTAAGGGCCAGGTTGGCCAGTTTCGGGTCAATTTTAAAAAAAATTGCTTTCCTTCTCTCAATTGCTAGAGAGGAATTGGCGTTGCCAGCGATGCAGATTGCCCGCTGGATCCAGCCTCTCATTTCCTCAGGGTCAATAGGGGACCCATCTGATCTGGCATTCTCAGCCATCTCAAACAGTTTGGCTAGCGGACCAAACACATCCAGGAGCTTGTCCTGACAGCTACGCAGAGCTGAGTCTAACCCCTTATGGGGATTCCAGCCGGACTTGGCAAGGAATTGTGTGACCTTGGGATCTACCACAGGAGTGTCACATACCTTATTAGGCACAATAGGCCTAGGGCATTCAGCCTTCATCTTATTTCTCGCCTCCTTGCTAAGGGGGCGGCGGACCCAATGTTCCAAGTATTTGCCAACATGGTTCGTCGGCAGCCACTCCGCCGATCTGGGATGGTGGAGGGCGTTAGGGTCAAACATGGGCTCTCCCAAATGGTCAACAAGGGAGGAAACCGGAGTGGCCCTAGCAGAGGAATCCTTCACTTGAGAAGTGGAAGGAATGGGGCAGTTTGGGGAACTGGGTCCCGCATGTGTATCTTCCTCAGACTCAGCATTTGTATCAGCAAAGGCCTCCTCATCTGACCGAATCTCGGCGTCAGAATCGCTCAATTGTTGCGCTCTAGCGCATTTCCAAGGCCGCGCCCGTTCTGCCTGGAGCGGAAAGGCTCTCTTACGCGATCTATGCGCGTGTTCAAGGGTGGCCGGAGGCGCACCAGTCAATTGTACCTGTGAAACAGGACTATTCATAGGAGGTTGCTGAGCTGTGGGGGCCGCAGGCTGCACAGACCCTGAAAAAGGGTGTCCAGCCAGTGCCTGTGCTATCGTCTGAGATAGCACTGAGGACATGGAGTCCATTGCAGCAGTGATTGCGGCCGAGACAGAGCGCTGCAGCGCTACTGCCTGAGTGTCAGCCCCACTATGGGTATCCCTATCAGGGGAAGAGGGTGCAGAGGCCTCCATGATAGCAATCTATATATCCCTATATATATATATATGTCTACCTGATGAAAGGTAATGGCTACACTGAGCTAGGTTATTAATATATGAGGCCTAATAGAGGGTAGCTAACAATAGTGTTGGGTAAGCGTATTAGGGGAGGAAGGCAGGGTTAGTCACCCGATATGCAGGAGCGCCGGTACAGGCGACTGGATTACAGGAACGGATGCGGAGGAACAGGAAGTGCCGCCGAGGTCCCGCGATAGGCGGCGGGAAGAAAGCAGCAGAAATTAAAATGGCCGCCGAAATCCCGCGAGAACAAGCGGGAGACGGCCAAAGGAGTACCAAAATGGCCGCCGGGATCTCGCGAGATCACGCGGCCATAGAGAAGACTGAGGTGAGCGCGGGAAAACCGCAGCGCCGATGGGGTAAGACGGGAAAAACCTGTAATAAACACTGGAATGGGGTACAAAGACAAACCGCAAGAAGCGGAACCTATGGGGAGGCAAAACGGAACCTAAAAATATTAGGAAAAGGAAAACAGCAAAGCAATGGGTGCAGGGAAGGAATCCCAAGCAAAGCGCAGTAATATAAACGCTAGCAGCAGCTGACAAATAACAGCAATACAAATAGAATGCAAAATCTAATGCAAAATATAGACACAGGAGCTGCCAAAATGAGTACTTATCTTGGTGGCAGCAGCAAAGAAAGAGGAGGATCTATAGGAGGAGCCGTCTGTTATATGGACTGTGAGGGGAGGGGATGTTACTATGGTTACGTCATGTTATGTAAATTTTTCTTTGCTGCTGTGTGGTGACAGTAAAGAAGGAGATAGCAATAGGAGCCTCCATGTCTTGCTGTAAAACTCAGGATTAGTACAGGATAAGTAATGTAATGTATGTACATAGTGACTGCACCAGCAGAATAGTGAGTGCAGCTCTGGAGTATAATACAGGATGTAACTCAGGATCAGTACAGGATAAGTAATGTAATGTATGTACATAGTGACTGCACCAGCAGAATAGTGAGTGCAGCTCTGGAGTATAATACAGGATGTAACTCAGGATCAGTACAGGATAAGTAATGTATGTACATAGTGACGGCACCAGCAGAATAGTGAGTGCAGCTCTGGAGTATAATACAGGATGTAACTCAGGATCAGTACAGGATAAGTAATGTATGTACACAGTGACTGCACCAGCAGAATAGTCAGTGCAGCTCTGGAGTATAATACAGGATGTAATTTAGGATTAGTACAGGATAAGTAATGTATGTACACAGTGACTACACCAGCAGAATAGTGAGTGCAGCTCTGGAGTATAATACAGGATGTAGCTCAGGATCAGTATAGGATAAGTAATGTATGTACATAGTGACGGCACCAGCAGAATAGTGAGTGCAGCTCTGGAGTATAATACAGGATGTAACTCAGGATCAGTACAGGATAAGTAATGTATGTACATAGTGACGGCACCAGCAGAATAGTGAGTGCAGCTCTGGAGTATAATACAGGATGTAACTCAGGATCAGTACAGGATAAGTAATATATGTACACAGTGACTGCACCAGCAGAATAGTGAGTGCAGCTCTGGAGTATAATACAGGATGCAACTCAGGATCAGTACAGGATAAGTAATGTATGTACACAGTGACGGCACCAGCTGAATAGTGAGTGCAGCTCTGGAGTATAATACAGGATGTAACTCAGGATCAGTACAGGATAAGTAATGTATGTACACAGTGACTGCACCAGCAGAATAGTGAGTGCAGCTCTGGAGTATAATACAGGATGTAACTCAGGATCAGTACAGGATAAGTAATTATGTACACAGTGACTGCACCAGCAGAATAGTGAGTGCAGCTCTGGAGTATAATACAGGATGTAACTCAGGATCAGTACAGGATAAGTAATGTATGTACACAGTGACTGCACCAGCAGAACAGTGAGTGCAGCTCTGGAGTATAATACAGGATGTAACTCAGGATCAGTACAGGATAAGTAATGTATGTACACAGTGACTGCACCAGCAGAATAGTGAGTGCAGCTCTGGAGTATAATACAGGATGTAACTCAGGATCAGTACAGGATAAGTAATGTATGTACACAGTGACTGCACCAGCAGAATAGTGATTGCAGCTCTGGAGTATAATACAGGATGTAACTCAGGATCAGTACAGGATAAGTAATGTATGTACATAGTGACGGCACCAGCTGAATAGTGAGTGCAGCTCTGGAGTATAATACAGGATGTAACTCAGGATCAGTACAGGATAAGTAATGTATGTACACAGTGACTGCACCAGCAGAATAGTGAGTGCAGCTCTGGAGTATAATACAGAATGTAACTCAGGATCAGTACAGGATAAGTAATGTATGTACACAGTGACTGCACCAGCAGAACAGTGAGTGCAGCTCTGGAGTATAATACAGGATGTAACTCAGGATCAGTACAGGATAAGTAATGTATGTGCACAGTGACGGCGCCAGCTGAATAGTGAGTGCAGCTCTGGAGTATAATACAGGATGTAACTCAGGATCAGTACAGGATAAGTAATGTATGTACACAGTGACTGCACCAGCAGAATAGTGAGTGCAGCTCTGGAGTATAATACAGGATGTAACTCAGGATCAGTACAGGATAAGTAATGTATGTACATAGTGACGGCACCAGCAGAATAGTGAGTGCAGCTCTGGAGTATAATACATGATGCAACTCAGGATCAGTACAGGATAAGTAATGTATGTACATAGAGACGGCACCAGCAGAATAGTGAGTGCAGCTCTGGAGTATAATACATGATGCAACTCAGGATCAGTACAGGATAAGTAATGTATGTACACAGTGACTGCACCAGCAGAATAGTGAGTGCAGCTCTGGAGTATAATACAGGATGTAACTCAGGATCAGTACAGGATAAGTAATGTATGTACATAGTGACGGCACCAGCAGAATAGTAAGTGCAGCTCTGGAGTATAATACAGGATGTAACTCAGGATCAGTACAGGATAAGTAATATATGTACACAGTGACTGCACCAGCAGAATAGTGAGTGCAGCTCTGGAGTATAATACAGGATGCAACTCAGGATCAGTACAGGATAAGTAATGTATGTACACAGTGACTACACCAGCAGAATAGTGAGTGCAGCTCTGGAGTATAATACAGGATGTAACTCAGGATCAGTACAGGATAAGTAATGTATGTACACAGTGACTGCACCAGCAGAATAGTGAGTGCAGCTCTGGAGTATAATACAGGATGTAACTCAGGATCAGTACAGGATAAGTAATGTATGTACATAGTGACGGCACCAGCAGAATAGTGAGTGCAGCTCTGGAGTATAATACAGGATGTAGCTCAGGATCAGTATAGGATAAGTAATGTATGTACATAGTGACGGCACCAGCAGAATAGTGAGTGCAGCTCTGGAGTATAATACAGGATGTAACTCAGGATCAGTACAGGATAAGTAATGTATGTACATAGTGACGGCACCAGCAGAATAGTGAGTGCAGCTCTAGAGTATAATACAGGATGTAACTCAGGATCAGTACAGGATAAGTAATGTATGTACACAGTGACTGCACCAGCAGAATAGTCAGTGCAGCTCTGGAGTATAATACAGGATGTAACTCAGGATCAGTACAGGGTAAGTAATGTATGTACACAGTGACTCCACCAGCAGAATAGTGAGTGCAGCTCTGGAGTATAATACAGGATGTAACTCAGGATCAGTACAGGATAAGTAATGTATGTACACAGTGACTGCACCAGCAGAACAGTGAGTGCAGCTCTGGAGTATAATACAGGATGTAACTCAGGATCAGTACAGGATAAGTAATGTATGTACATAGTGACGGCACCAGCTGAATAGTGAGTGCAGCTCTGGAGTATAATACAGGATGTAACTCAGGATCAGTACAGGATAAGTAATGTATGTACACAGTGACTGCACCAGCAGAATAGTGAGTGCAGCTCTGGAGTATAATACAGGATGTAACTCAGGATCAGTACAGGATAAGTAATGTATGTACACAGTGACTGCACCAGCAGAACAGTGAGTGCAGCTCTGGAGTATAATACAGGATGTAACTCAGGATCAGTACAGGATAAGTAATGTATGTGCACAGTGACGGCACCAGCTGAATAGTGAGTGCAGCTCTGGAGTATAATACAGGATGTAACTCAGGATCAGTACAGGATAAGTAATGTATGTACACAGTGACTGCACCAGCAGAATAGTAAGTGCAGCTCTGGAGTATAATACAGGATGTAACTCAGGATCAGTACAGGATAAGTAATGTATGTACATAGTGACGGCACCAGCAGAATAGTGAGTGCAGCTCTGGAGTATAATACATGATGCAACTCAGGATCAGTACAGGATAAGTAATGTATGTACATAGTGACGGCACCAGCAGAATAGTGAGTGCAGCTCTGGAGTATAATACATGATGCAACTCAGGATCAGTACAGGATAAGTAATGTATGTACACAGTGACTGCACCAGCAGAATAGTGAGTGCAGCTCTGGAGTATAATACAGGATGTAACTCAGGATCAGTACAGGATAAGTAATGTATGTACATAGTGACGGCACCAGCAGAATAGTGAGTGCAGCTCTGGAGTATAATACAGGATGTAACTCAGGATCAGTACAGGATAAGTAATATATGTACACAGTGACTGCACCAGCAGAATAGTGAGTGCAGCTCTGGAGTATAATACAGGATGCAACTCAGGATTAGTACAGGATAAGTAATGTAATGTATGTACATAGTGACTGCACCAGCAGAATAGTGAGTGCAGCTCTGGAGTATAATACAGGATGTAACTCAGGATCAGTACAGGATAAGTAATGTATGTACATAGTGACGGCACCAGCAGAATAGTGAGTGCAGCTCTGGAGTATAATACAGGATGTAACTCAGGATCAGTACAGGATAAGTAATGTATGTACATAGTGACGGCACCAGCAGAATAGTGAGTGCAGCTCTGGAGTATAATACAGGATGTAACTCAGGATCAGTACAGGATAAGTAATGTATGTACACAGTGACTGCACCAGCAGAATAGTCAGTGCAGCTCTGGAGTATAATACAGGATGTAATTTAGGATTAGTACAGGATAAGTAATGTATGTGCACAGTGACTACACCAGCAGAATAGTGAGTGCAGCTCTGGAGTATAATACAGGATGTAGCTCAGGATCAGTATAGGATAAGTAATGTATGTACATAGTGACGGCACCAGCAGAATAGTGAGTGCAGCTCTGGAGTATAATACAGGATGTAACTCAGGATCAGTACAGGATAAGTAATGTATGTACATAGTGACTGCACCAGCAGAACAGTGAGTGCAGCTCTGGAGTATAATACAGGATGTAACTCAGGATCAGTACAGGATAAGTAATATATGTACACAGTGACGGCACCAGCTGAATAGTGAGTGCAGCTCTGGAGTATAATACAGGATGTAACTCAGGATCAGTACAGGATAAGTAATGTATGTACACAGTGACTGCACCAGCTGAATAGTGAGTGCAGCTCTGGAGTATAATACAGGATGTAACTCAGGATCAGTACAGGATAAGTAATGTATGTACACAGTGACTGCACCAGCAGAATAGTGAGTGCAGCTCTGGAGTATAATACAGGATGTAACTCAGGATCAGTACAGGATAAGTAATTATGTACACAGTGACTGCACCAGCAGAATAGTGAGTGCAGCTCTGGAGTATAATACAGGATGTAACTCAGGATCAGTACAGGATAAGTAATGTATGCACACAGTGACTGCACCAGCAGAATAGTGAGTGCAGCTCTGGAGTATAATACAGGATGTAACTCAGGATCAGTACAGGATAAGTAATGTATGTATACAGTGACTGCACCAGCAGAATAGTGAGTGCAGCTCTGGAGTATAATACAGGATGTAACTCAGGATCAGTACAGGATAAGTAATGTATGTACACAGTGACTGCACCAGCAGAATAGTGAGTGCAGCTCTGGAGTATAATACAGGATGTAACTCAGGATCAGTACAGGATAAGTAATGTATGTACACAGTGACTGCACCAGCAGAATAGTGAGTGCAGCTCTGGAGTATAATACAGGATGTAACTCAGGATCAGTACAGGATAAGTAATGTATGTACACAGTGACGGCGCCAGCTGAATAGTGAGTGCAGCTCTGGAGTATAATACAGGATGTAACTCAGGATCAGTACAGGATAAGTAATGTATGTACACAGTGACTGCACCAGCAGAATAGTGAGTGCAGCTCTGGAGTATAATACAGGATGTAACTCAGGATCAGTACAGGATAAGTAATGTATGTACATAGTGACGGCACCAGCAGAATAGTGAGTGCAGCTCTGGAGTATAATACATGATGCAACTCAGGATCAGTACAGGATAAGTAATGTATGTACATAGAGACGGCACCAGCAGAATAGTGAGTGCAGCTCTGGAGTATAATACATGATGCAACTCAGGATCAGTACAGGATAAGTAATGTATGTACACAGTGACTGCACCAGCAGAATAGTGAGTGCAGCTCTGGAGTATAATACAGGATGTAACTCAGGATCAGTACAGGATAAGTAATGTATGTACATAGTGACGGCACCAGCAGAATAGTAAGTGCAGCTCTGGAGTATAATACAGGATGTAACTCAGGATCAGTACAGGATAAGTAATATATGTACACAGTGACTGCACCAGCAGAATAGTGAGTGCAGCTCTGGAGTATAATACAGGATGCAACTCAGGATCAGTACAGGATAAGTAATGTATGTACACAGTGACTACACCAGCAGAATAGTGAGTGCAGCTCTGGAGTATAATACAGGATGTAACTCAGGATCAGTACAGGATAAGTAATGTATGTACACAGTGACTGCACCAGCAGAATAGTGAGTGCAGCTCTGGAGTATAATACAGGATGTAACTCAGGATCAGTACAGGATAAGTAATGTATGTACATAGTGACGGCACCAGCAGAATAGTGAGTGCAGCTCTGGAGTATAATACAGGATGTAGCTCAGGATCAGTATAGGATAAGTAATGTATGTACATAGTGACGGCACCAGCAGAATAGTGAGTGCAGCTCTGGAGTATAATACAGGATGTAACTCAGGATCAGTACAGGATAAGTAATGTATGTACATAGTGACGGCACCAGCAGAATAGTGAGTGCAGCTCTAGAGTATAATACAGGATGTAACTCAGGATCAGTACAGGATAAGTAATGTATGTACACAGTGACTGCACCAGCAGAATAGTCAGTGCAGCTCTGGAGTATAATACAGGATGTAACTCAGGATCAGTACAGGGTAAGTAATGTATGTACACAGTGACTCCACCAGCAGAATAGTGAGTGCAGCTCTGGAGTATAATACAGGATGTAACTCAGGATCAGTACAGGATAAGTAATGTATGTACACAGTGACTGCACCAGCAGAACAGTGAGTGCAGCTCTGGAGTATAATACAGGATGTAACTCAGGATCAGTACAGGATAAGTAATGTATGTACATAGTGACGGCACCAGCTGAATAGTGAGTGCAGCTCTGGAGTATAATACAGGATGTAACTCAGGATCAGTACAGGATAAGTAATGTATGTACACAGTGACTGCACCAGCAGAATAGTGAGTGCAGCTCTGGAGTATAATACAGGATGTAACTCAGGATCAGTACAGGATAAGTAATGTATGTACACAGTGACTGCACCAGCAGAACAGTGAGTGCAGCTCTGGAGTATAATACAGGATGTAACTCAGGATCAGTACAGGATAAGTAATGTATGTGCACAGTGACGGCACCAGCTGAATAGTGAGTGCAGCTCTGGAGTATAATACAGGATGTAACTCAGGATCAGTACAGGATAAGTAATGTATGTACACAGTGACTGCACCAGCAGAATAGTAAGTGCAGCTCTGGAGTATAATACAGGATGTAACTCAGGATCAGTACAGGATAAGTAATGTATGTACATAGTGACGGCACCAGCAGAATAGTGAGTGCAGCTCTGGAGTATAATACATGATGCAACTCAGGATCAGTACAGGATAAGTAATGTATGTACATAGTGACGGCACCAGCAGAATAGTGAGTGCAGCTCTGGAGTATAATACATGATGCAACTCAGGATCAGTACAGGATAAGTAATGTATGTACACAGTGACTGCACCAGCAGAATAGTGAGTGCAGCTCTGGAGTATAATACAGGATGTAACTCAGGATCAGTACAGGATAAGTAATGTATGTACATAGTGACGGCACCAGCAGAATAGTGAGTGCAGCTCTGGAGTATAATACAGGATGTAACTCAGGATCAGTACAGGATAAGTAATATATGTACACAGTGACTGCACCAGCAGAATAGTGAGTGCAGCTCTGGAGTATAATACAGGATGCAACTCAGGATCAGTACAGGATAAGTAATGTATGTACACAGTGACAACACCAGCAGAATAGTGAGTGCAGCTCTGGAGTATAATACAGGATGTAGCTCAGGATCAGTATAGGATAAGTAATGTATGTACATAGTGACGGCACCAGCAGAATAGTGAGTGCAGCTCTGGAGTATAATACAGGATGTAACTCAGGATCAGTACAGGATAAGTAATGTATGTACATAGTGACGGCACCAGCAGAATAGTGAGTGCAGCTCTGGAGTATAATACAGGATGTAACTCAGGATCAGTACAGGATAAGTAATGTATGTACACAGTGACTGCACCAGCAGAATAGTCAGTGCAGCTCTGGAGTATAATACAGGATGTAATTTAGGATTAGTACAGGATAAGTAATGTATGTACACAGTGACTACACCAGCAGAATAGTGAGTGCAGCTCTGGAGTATAATACAGGATGTAGCTCAGGATCAGTATAGGATAAGTAATGTATGTACATAGTGACGGCACCAGCAGAATAGTGAGTGCAGCTCTGGAGTATAATACAGGATGTAACTCAGGATCAGTACAGGATAAGTAATGTATGTACATAGTGACGGCACCAGCAGAATAGTGAGTGCAGCTCTGGAGTATAATACAGGATGTAACTCAGGATCAGTACAGGATAAGTAATATATGTACACAGTGACTGCACCAGCAGAATAGTGAGTGCAGCTCTGGAGTATAATACAGGATGCAACTCAGGATCAGTACAGGATAAGTAATGTATGTACACAGTGACGGCACCAGCTGAATAGTGAGTGCAGCTCTGGAGTATAATACAGGATGTAACTCAGGATCAGTACAGGATAAGTAATGTATGTACACAGTGACTGCACCAGCAGAATAGTGAGTGCAGCTCTGGAGTATAATACAGGATGTAACTCAGGATCAGTACAGGATAGGTAATTATGTACACAGTGACTGCACCAGCAGAATAGTGAGTGCAGCTCTGGAGTATAATACAGGATGTAACTCAGGATCAGTACAGGATAAGTAATGTATGCACACAGTGACTGCACCAGCAGAATAGTGAGTGCAGCTCTGGAGTATAATACAGGATGTAACTCAGGATCAGTACAGGATAAGTAATGTATGTATACAGTGACTGCACCAGCAGAATAGTGAGTGCAGCTCTGGAGTATAATACAGGATGTAACTCAGGATCAGTACAGGATAAGTAATGTATGTACACAGTGACTGCACCAGCAGAATAGTGAGTGCAGCTCTGGAGTATAATACAGGATGTAACTCAGGATCAGTACAGGATAAGTAATGTATGTACACAGTGACTGCACCAGCAGAATAGTGAGTGCAGCTCTGGAGTATAATACAGGATGTAACTCAGGATCAGTACAGGATAAGTAATGTATGTACACAGTGACTGCACCAGCAGAATAGTGAGTGCAGCTCTGGAGTATAATACAGGATGTAACTCAGGATCAGTACAGGATAAGTAATGTATGTACACAGTGACTGCACCAGCAAAATAGTGAGTGCAGCTCTGGAGTATAATACAGGATCAGTAATATAAACGGTGTTGTGCACTTTATCACTATCTCTAGGAGTTAATAACTGAGACGTTTCTGATCTGGGAGGAGAATACAGAAAGCTTCCTGTCACTGAGATGATTGCGGAGCATCTCCCTTGTCTTTGTAGTTGTCCTTTGTGACTGTCCTGGGCACACGCCCTGTCTTCTGATCCCTTTAAATCTGGTTTGATGCCCACGTCTGTAATTAGACGGTATTCTTGTAGGTGAGTCATTAATCTCACTTCCTTCTGGGCTGCGGCTCCCGATCCCCTCAAAGGAGAAGTGCGAAGAACGCGTCAATGTTTCTTAAAGGGAACCAGTCACCAGATCCCCGAGGTATTATTTCATAGGCTGGATGACAAATGTCTGATCACTGCGACCCCCACAGATCATTAGTATAGGGGTCCCGAGTGTCCCCTTACTGTACGATCAGTGGCCGAGCATGCATGTAGCAGGACCACCGCTCAGCCATCGCTCCATTCACCCTCCTCCTCACTGTGACTGGACCCCCGTTCTGTTCATCATGGAGACCCCCAGTGGTTGGGCCCCCAGCGTTCAGTCATTTTGCACCTTTCCTGTGGATCAGTGATAAAGTCGGATTGTGGGAATACCCCATATTGATCATCATCAGCAACCATCCTGCTTCCTGATGGTTTCCATGTATGTCCCAGTTCTTTTTTCTTTCTTCAATGCTTAGCATGCTTCAGAAGGATGCAGTAATAACATTTTTTGGGAAACCTGAGAAGCGTCAGTACGGGGGATGGTACCCAGCTTTCCTGGACCCCTGGCGTACATATAAACCAAGCTATATAGCGGCGGGGGGAGGGGAAGCCAATATAAGCATGCATTACATTGCTGGAGGCCGTCAGCAGTAAACCTGTGAAATCCTGGCCTCAGAATCTGCAATGCATTCAGGCAGCGCACGTCAACCACATCCTGAGGCGCAGCGAGGCACCCGGCTTAACCTCTTCCTGCCGATCACTTTCCTCGTACTGCATGATGCACAAATCGACTTTCACCATCTCCAATATCCCCGACTATGCATTGCTGCCAAACGTGGCCGCTGTCCGTGGCCGAACCCTTTCCGAAGGATGTCACAGCAAGGAAAGGGTTAAACTGAGATGGAAGATACCGTCAGATGTGTTAATTTTCAGCCTCACGTTCTCAGATTCTGAACTTCCTAATGGTTGGGAACCAGAAATAGATTTCTATGTTTAAACTGTACGTGCCTCGCGAAAGCGAATGCTCGCCGCGCCAAAAACCTCCCCCCGCGGCTGATCTCGGCTTCGAGGGGCGATACAGGAACCTAGTGAGATAGGCCATGAGACTTCTTAAGGGGGTCGCGCAGGTTTAGGAACAGCACCATGGATTGTGTCCTCCATAGCAGCTCTGCTCCACTGAAGTGGATTGGGTGGAGTGCAATACCACAAACAGCCTGCGGACAGGTGCGGCGCTGTCCTTGGGAGAAAGCAGACGCATGCAGACGATCGTGTCCGTATTGAGGTCGGCGAACCTCGAGTCGGCAAAATACGGATACTGTTCACATGCATTTGTCTGCATTTTTCTCACTCCCATTACTAGAAATTACTATTCTTGTCGGGCAAGATTAGGACGTGCTCTAGAATTTGCCGAATAGAAACACGAATGCGGACGGCACATGGGTAACGTCTGGTTTTTGAGTTTTTTATATTTTTTGGATGCAAAATACGGTCGTGTGCATGAGGCCTAAACCTGTGCAACAGTTCACGGATTAAACCTACGCAAAACATGGATTGAGCTTGTACATTCTGTATTCAGAATGCTGTTATTTCCCCTTATAACCATGTTATAAGGGAAAATAATAAAGATCAGGTCCCCATCCCGATCGTCTCCTAGAAATCATGCGTGAAGATCGCACCGCATCCGCACTTGCTTGCAATCTTCCACGCAGCCCCATTCACTTCTATGGGGCCTGCGTTGCGTGAAAAACGCAGAATATAGAGCATGCTGCGATTTTCACGCAACGCACAAGTGATGTGTGAAAATCACCGCTCGTGTGCACAGCCCCATTGAAGTGAATGGGTCCGGATTCAGTGCGGGTGCAATGCGTGAGGTGAAAACACGGAAAACTCGCTCATGTTAAAGGGGCCTTAGGGCTTGTTCAAACAGCTGTGCCGTGTTTTGCGGTCCGCAAAACACGGATGCCGCCCGTGTGCCTTCCGCAATTTGCGGAACCAAACAGGAGGCCCATTATAGAAATGCCTATTCTTGTCCGCAAAACGGACAAGAATAGGACATGACTCCGATTTTTTTTGCGGGGCCACGGAACGGAGCAATGGGTTCGGACAGCACACGGAGTGCTGACCTCATCTTTTGCGGCCCCATTGAAGTGAATGGTTTCGCACCCAAGCCGCAGATGCGGGCCGAAACCACGGTCGTGTGAATGAGCCCTTATTGTGTACTGGTTATAACTTATTCAGCATTATTTACTCCATTCACAGCCAGAGCTGCTTCCAAAATTCTGCTGGTTGTCCTTGAAAGCAGACTGGTCCTCGTGTACTCGTGTAATCACAGTTGTGGCCGCGTATCCGGAGAACAATCTGCCGGATTTCGCTGGATCTGACATTGCCAGATCCCTATCGACTATAATGCGGTCCAGCAGTATCCGGCTGCTTTCTGCATGCAACGTATTTTGTTCTATCTTTTGCGGAGCTGCGGACTCGAAGATCGGGGCCGCTCTCCGCAAATGCGGATGCGGACAGCAAACTGTGTGCTGTCCGCATCCATTCCGTCCCCATAGAGAAATGAATGGGTTCGCACCCGTTCCGCAAAATTGCGGAACGGATGCGGACCCATTTGCGGACGTGTGAATGGAGCCTAACCAAGGGCTTGGTAGTGCGATCCGTGGGCTTTCGGGTGAGTGCCTCCGCTCCGCAAAAGAGAAGACACGTCCTATCCTTTTCTGTATCCTGCGGATTGCAAACTCATTCAAGTCAATGGGTGCGCGTCTGCAGCGCGGAGTGCACACAGCCAGTACTCGTGCATTGCGGTCCGCAGCACGGGCACTGAGCCCTAACTCGGATTTAGGCTAGGTCTACACGACGACAATAAGTCGCGCAACACATAGGGCACAACTACACTGCAACATATGTCACGCAACAATTTTTATAATGGTAGTGTATGGTGTCGCACTGCGACTGTCGCAGAAAAATCCATCTTGAATGGGTTTTTTGCGACTGTCGTGTCGCAGTTGCAGCATGCCGCAGTGCGACACCATACACTACCATTATCGCGCGACATGTCGTTGTTAGCCTTAGCCACAGATTTGTAACAACCCTTGGGTATATTCACATGTGCAGTTTTTGGTCAGGTTTTTTATGCAGTTTTTGAAGCCAAAAGCAGGAGAGGACTAAATAAATAATAATATCCTTTATACTTTTCCCTTTTTTAGGTCTTCTCCTGATTTTGGCTTCAAAAGCGGCATTAAAAAACCTGACCAAAAACTGCACATGTGAATATAACCTTAGATTAGTAAACATGGGTCAGTCACGTGACCTCAGGTTAGTTCTGTCACCTGGGCTCCCACAATGCACCTCTCCCTAGTAACGAGAGGCCAGCTGAATTCTGAGTGCAGCTCTGGGTGGAGATGACAACATCAAGTAACTGAAGATCATCACAAGATAAGTAAAGAGAAATCACGGAATATTTTGTGTAGATTTTATTTGAGAAATAGTTACAATGTAATATTTATAATGTACAGAGAGATTTGCTGTGTAGATCGGTCCTATTCTGTGATTGTGGCTGGTATTTGGTGGCTTTTCAGCTCCATCATTCATTTTGTCTCTGGGACGTCATTTTCATTACTTTTAGATAATGTTGCAAATTCCGGATTTCCTTGTGTGTCACATACGTGTAGGTTTCTATGGATGTTCAGTGCAAGGACTGAGCACAGAAGGAAGTTTGTAGTGTTTGTGGTATTTCTTCTATTGTTTCCCTTTTCAAGATCCACTTGTGTTACCTTTTAATGGGTTTTGATACATTTTGTTTAAACATGGCTTCCACAACCACAGTTAAGGGTCCATTCACACGTCCGCAATTTGCGGAACGGAATTGCGGACCCATTCATTTCTATGGAGCTGCACGATGTGCTGCCCGGACACGGAATTGCAGAACCGTACTTCCGGGTCCGCAATTCCGTTCCCGAAAAAAATAGAACATGTCCTATTCTTGTCCGCAATTGCGGACAAGAATAGGCATATTCTATTAGTGCCGGCAATGTGCAGTCCGCAAAATGCCCGCAAAGTGTCCGTGTTTTGTGGATCGGCAAAACACTTTACGGACGTGTGAATGGACCCTCAGGGTACTTTCACACTAGCATTGTTAGAATCCGGCAGGCAGTTCCGTTGCCGGAACCAGAAATCCGTATGCAAACGGATATCTTTTTTTTTTCTGGATCCGTTAAACTTATTAATTAAAATACCGGATCCGTCTTTTTGGTATCATCCAGAATAACGGATCCGGTATTTAATTTTTTCAAAGCTAGAAAAAAAAAACGGATCCGGAAATTTCTAGTGCGGTAGTGTTTGGGAATTTTGTCCAGGCGAATACCGTAAAAGGAATGGAACGGAAGGCATACTGAACGGATTGCTTTCCATTCAGAATGCATTAGGACAAAACAGAAGCGTTTTTTTCTGGTATTGAGACCCTTTACCGGATTTCAATACCGGAAATAAATAACGCTAGTGTGAAAGTACCCTAAGGCTCCATTCACACGTCCGCAATTTTGCGGAACGGGTGCGGACCCATTCATTCTCTATGGGGACGGAATGGATGCGGACAGCACACAGTGTGCTGTCCGCATTTGCGGTGCACGGCCCTGATCTTTGGGTCCGCAGCTCCGCAAAAAGATAGAGCATGTCCTATTCTTGTCTGCAGCTTGCGGACAAGAATAGGCATTTCTATGGGGGTGCCGGGCTGGTGTGTTGCGGACCTGCAATTTGCGGGTCCCAACACACCACGGACGTGTGAATGCAGCCTTAGCCACCAGATCACCAACCGGGGCAACGCATATACCGCTGGGGCCTGTAGGTACATGAATCACGGCATCTGAAGATCCAGGCTCTAGCAGTGGCCAAACCCGGTCCTCGCACATTGCTGCTGAATCACAGTGTGAACGCAGTCTAATTATAGCTCTCCTCAGCTGATGTTTCAGGTCCCTCCACAGCTGAGATCATCAGAGAGCCGCACTGATGCAGGTTGCTTTTTAAAAAATGCATCAAAAATAGCAAATAGTTTGAGGGTAAGTCTACACTGCGATTTTTCCCGCATGTAGCAGGGCAGTCATAAGTGTGACGCGTTTACTGTGACTGCGATACGTGAGTCGATAAAAATCCAGCAGTGTTGGATTTTTTGCAATTCACATGTTGCGTTTTCAGCAAACATGTGAGTTGCACTGAAACCCATTTATTCCTATCATTGCACCGCCTTTTATCATCGCTGTGTAGCCATAACTAAGGGCTCATGCACACAACAGTATTTTGCGTTCAGTATACTGGCCGTTTTTTGAGTTCAGTATGCGGTACATATACTGAACCATTCATTCCAATGGTTCAGCAAAAAAAACTGAAGTGTCTCCGGGTGCATTCCGTTTCAGTATTTTCGTACCGTGAAAAGAGAGAACATGCCCTATTCTTGTCCGCAAATCACGGTGCTTGGCTCCATTCAAGTCAATGGGTCCTCAAAAAAAACTGAACATATACGGAAATGCATCCGTATGTCTTCCGTATCCGTTCCATTTTTGCTGAACCATCTATTGAAAATGTTATGCCCGGCCCAATTCTTTCTATGTAATTACTGTATACTGTATATGGCATACGGAAAAACGGAAAGGAAACGGAAACAAAAAACGGAACAACGGATCTGTTAAAAACGGACCGCAAAACACTGAAAAAGCCATACTGTCGGATGAAACATCCAAAGTCGATTCACATAAAACTGTACGTGTCAATTGGAACCGAACCAGAATTCGGTAAATTGTTTTTTACAGTAATAATTAATTTCTCAATTTATTACGCAAAGTCTCGCAAAGTAATAACTTCGGCTCATCGGAGCCAATACATTCTAATACTGTACGGAGCGCTCGCTCCGGACAGTATTCAAACAAAGTTCTATGTGAATCGACTTCGGATGTTTCATCCGAAGTCGATTCGCTCATCCTTAGCCATAACTTTTGGCATCATTGACACAACCGTATTTTGCATCGGTCTCTGATCTGTGTATTTTTGCGGATCGCACTCAGACCCATTCATTTCTATGAGTCTGCGAAAATAAAATGAACCGCACGCAGATGTCATCCATTTGCAGTCCGCATCCGGATGTCCGTTCCACAAATGATAGAACATGTCCTATCCTGGTCCATACTGCAGTAAGGGGAGTGAAAAAATGTGGATTGCACACGGAAGGTTTCCGTATTTTGTGGCTCTGTAGTTTACAGACTGGAATACGGACACAGTCGCGTGCATGAGGCCTAAGAATATCTGCGCACAGGCAGGGGCTGAGACAGAAACTCCAAGTGTTTCTGCTAAAATAATAATAATAATAATAATAATGTGCTCGTTACTTGCAGCTTCTGTTGCAGATCTCAGTGTTGCATCGAAAAAGCGTGAAATCCGCACAAACAGTTGACACGTTGTGGATTTTCTATCCGTCCAGCAAAGTGTGCATGAGGTTTGTCTAATTATTGTATCGGGCTACATGCACACGAACGTTGTTTATTTCCGTGTCCGTTCCATTTTATTTGCGGATAGGATGCGGACCCATTAATTTCAACGGGTACACAAAAAATGCGGATGTGCTGTCCGCATCAGTATGTCCGTTCTGTAGCCCCGCCAAAAAAATAGAACATGTCCTATTCTTGTCCGTTTTAGGCATTGTTAAAATGGATCTGCAAAAAAAAAAAAACGGATGGCATACGGATGTCATCCGTTTTTTTGGGTGCAGATCCGCAATTTGCGGACCGCAAAACACATACGGTCGTGTGCTTGTAGCCTTATCCTGAGCTTGCTGGTTCACAAATATAATTCTGTGAGAGCAGTAGAAAAAAAAAGCACAGGGGGCGAGTGTGCGGTAAAACGCTCTATAACCCATCGGAGGGGGGGGGGGGGGACGATCGCGATGGGCTGTTAGCAGTTGTCACATTTGGAAATCTGTAATAAATTGACAATTTAAAATAAAAATGCTGCTTTCGTCAAAAATCAGCGCCACTTCTGTTCACGGGTTGTGTGTGGTTTTGCAGCTTAGAGTCATTCGCTTCAATATAACGGAACTGCATTACCAGACACAACCTGCAAACAAGTGTGGCGCTGTCTTGGAAGAAAGCAGACATTGGTTTTCTAATCATGGACATCTCCTTAGAAAAAAATAAAAAATCCCAGTATTGAGAGAGTTAAACCCCGACACTGTGCCTTTCAGTCTACGGAGTAGTTTCCGCGCAGTCGGCTCTGCATTATCCCCTGTAATTGGCTATCACGCAGTATTATGACATGGGGGTATGTTGAGGAGGAGGCCTCCCTGCGCTGGGGGCTTCCGGGCCCCTCCGTCACTAGGTGTGGTACATTGAGATTTCCTGTAATCGTTGTCAGTCGCACCCGGCAGCCATTAAAATGTCATTATATAAGACGGCAAACAAAGCGCTGCCGGCAGCACGGGGGACGCATGGCTGCTGTGTGTAACATGTCCCAGCCGTGCCAGATGTGAGCGAGAGGATCCCCTCCGCTCCTGTGGCACTACAAGTCACAGCATGTCTTGGTGCACCCGTCACCTCTCCTGACATGTCTGTTCTAGTAACTCCTTGTGTTCCCCATTTAATAATTCTGGAGCATCCATCCTTATGACTCTATGTTGTGTCGTTCCTCTATGATTGATACTAGAAGCTTATTATTTCATTGCCAGTACTCTGTAATATAGGTCCAGCTGGGTGCTACCAGTTAGGGGTGTGTCCCTGCACATCTGACAATGGTCTCTATCCCACAGTCAGTATTTTTCATTAGGATTTGTAAGTCAAGACCAGGAGTGGAACCTACAGAGACGAGGTATAAGGGCTCATGCACACAAACGTATTTTCTTTCCACTTCCGCTCCGTTTTTTTTTTTTTTTTTTGAGGACCATATGCGGAACCATTCACTTTAATGGGTCCGCAAAAACAATGGAAGGTACTCTGTGTGCATTCCATTTCTGTTCCGCAAAAAAGTAGCGCATGTCCTATTATTGTCCGCAAATCACGGTCCGAGGACCCATTCAAGTCAATGGGTCCGCAAAAAATACAGAACGCACACGGAACACATCCGTATGTCATCCGTATTTTGCGGATCCATACTGTAGAAATGCTATGCCCAGCCCATATTGCTCATGTGTTTGGTGATTAATAAGTTACTGTTTCCGTTTCCAATCCACAAAAAACGTATCGCGTACGGAAACCATACGGATATGTTTTGTGGAATAACGGAACGGAAGAGGACTTAAATCAGAGAGAAAAAAACTCAGATACGGAACAACAGATCCGTGAAAAACGGACCGCAAAACAACAACGGTTGTGTGCATGAGCCCTAATACAGATATTTGTGCCCCTTCTGTGTTTTGGACCTATGCCTGGTTTTGGCCTCATGCACACGACTGTTGTTCTGGTCCGCATACGACCCACAGTTTTTTTCGGCTTGGATGGGGACCCATTCACTTCAATGGGGCCGAAAAAGATGCGGACAGCACTCCGTGTGTTGTCCGCATCCGTTGCTCCGTTCTGTGGTCTGCAAAAAAAATATAACCTGTCCTATTCTTGTCCGTTTTGCGGCAGGCAGTTATATCAATGGCTGTCTGTGTTTCGCGGATCCGCAATCTGCGGACCGCAAAACACACAACGGTCGTATGCATGAGGCCATTGGCTTACAAATGCTGATGCAAAAATACTGCCCATGTGAAAGAGGCCATTATCAACACTGACTGTGCAGGGACACAACCCCAACTGGTAACACCCTTCTGGACCTTTATTGCAGACTGCTGGCAATTCATAAACTGCTAGTAGGAATAATAGAGGCACAACATAATCATAAGAATAGATGCTCCATTATTATTACTGTGTTTTGCCATCCCTATCCATATTTCCACTATAAGCCTATGAATGCATTGTCGGGAGTTTGCAATGGTCCGAATGGGTTATACCTATTGGGGGGGGGGGGGGGGGGGGGGGGGCGGATGTCCCTGACATGGGCTGCACTGATTGGCTAGTCTCAGATTGTGCAGGCTCACACCCTCAACTGGTAATACCCCTCTGGACCTTCATTGCAGATTGCTAGCGATTCGTTTGTAATATTCTAGTATGAATAATAGAGGGATGGCACAATATGATGTCATAAGAATAGATACTCCAGGTTTGTTACTACATGGGGATTGTAAATAGTTACTAAAACGGACATGTCAGGAGAGGGGACAGTTCCTCAAACAAGGGCAGGTATGGCGGTGTTAATGCTACCCCACCTCTGACCCCCAGGACAGGATATGGACCTGTGAGAGGGGATCCCAGCTCGTGCTCTTACCACCCATGAATATAGGATGCTGCCAATCTGGGCTGGGCCCCATCTCTCCAGGGGCCCCACTGAGCTGTTCCATGGTATTGGGTAAATGGGCCACGAAAGTATCATTGGGATTCCCGCCACAGTTCTCCGCTCATCATACCTCCCATTGACGTCCGTGGATGACGTGCGCTCATGCTTTGCCGCCTTCTGACTAGGACTGTGAATCATCTCCTCTGCACTTCTATGTGTCTCCATGGTTACAGACTACAAACAACCCGAAGTGTAGTCTGATCCGGCAGTCATGGGCTAAGCTGTGCATACACATTAGAGATGTCGGCCAAACTCATAGGTGTCACCCTCCAGACTCGCTGCGCAGCTCCCGTCCTGACCTCCCAGCTCTGCCGGGGGTCACCTAGCATTATATTGATTTATGATGCTCTGTAACCCTTACAGTTCTGGAATGTATTAGATGACACTGACATAAAGCTGTCAGTGTTATCCAATAAAGTTCTGAATTCTCACCGGGCCTTAAAGGAGTTGGCCGGTTTCCTATGTTGATGACAGGTCATCAGTGTCTGATCGGTGGGGGTCCGACACCCGGGACCCCCGCTGATCAGCTGTGCTCGCAGTAGTGCCGCGGGCTGTCTCCCTGCTCACCAAGGACCATACGTTGTATAGCGGCTGTGCTTGGTATCGCATTCACTTCTAGGGGGCTGAGCTGCGCCTAGGTCGTATGACCGCGTGGCCTCGGAAAAGCTGAAAGAAGGCCACGGCGAGCACCGGTCACTTCTCAAATAGCTGATCGGCGGGGGTCCACGGTGTCAGGCCCCCACCAATCAGATACTGATGACCTGTCCTGAGGATAAGTCCTCAGTATAAAAATCCCGGAAAACGCCTATAACTAGGGCTGAGCCGCTGTACCAGACACAGACCAGGAGCAAAATATCAGTGCGTCTGGGGAATCCAAACCCGTCCCTCGCTGCGTCCACCTGCCGTGACTGCGAGCCGCGTGTAGGATGAAGAGCCGCCCGCTGATCCAGCACCTGGCACAATGGCGGCGGTTTATCCAGACGCAGCTCCAAGTCACGGAGGAATGCCCGCTCAGCAGAAACATGGCGGTGCCTGCCAGCTCTGCCCGCAGCGCGTAAACCGCGTGTAGTAAAGCAAGGCCATGACCGCCAAACATTCCCGATGATGCATGTTATATAGCAGGGATCAGCAACCTTCAGCACTGCAGCTGCTGTGAAACTACAACTCCCAGCATGCTCGGCTGTTCTTCTTCTAACTCTCATGGAAGTGAATGGAGCATTCTGGGAGTTTAACCCTTCCCTGCTGTATTCCTGGGATAATAGGGTTGGTCCTGCTGATAGAGATGCTCTTTATGGTTAATGACACACGTCCTAGTGGAGCAGACATCTGATGACCTCCACCTGCCGTGAAATTACAACTCCCATCAGGAGATAATAGGAGTTGTAGTTTTGCAACAGCTGGAGAGTCCTAGGGGCGGATCACTGCTACGAGGCTGATTCCAGACAGCAATGAATTGCTGGGAATGAGGGTGCACAATGGCGGGCGCCTACCCTCCGAATCCACCGATTCTGGCGGCTGTAGGATTTTCTTGCTCTACACCAACAGTTTTTATCAATTGATGATTTTTTAAAATTTTTTATTAATTTGCTTTGAAAAATGAGCATTCATTCTTGGAGCGCGCCGCACGTGGTTCTCTGGAGGGTTCCGGTGGCCGCAGAATCTGGGCGGTGGGCGTTGTGAGAGCAGGACTGAGGAGATCTGGACAAAAAAAAACAAAAACATGAAAAATTATCATGGATCATAATTTGCTAATTTTTACATTTCACCTTTTTATTTGTCACTTTCTGTGCCCTCTTTTCCTGCGCTCAGCCGGGTGAGACGTCTTGTGTTTGCCCCGTGGTCTGTGCCGCCACAATACAGACATTGTCACCCACAGATACGAGACGTAACCTACTTCCCTGTATTATCAGCGGGAAGAAATGAGGACACAGGTGCGGAGGAGCCAACCTCTGCCCATCAGTCACCATCCAGCCAGAGGGCAGAGCTGATGAATGTGCCCGCAATGCCCCAATTTCTATGTTCTTTGCACAAACTACAAGCTTTCAGCATTTCGCCCCCTTAAAGGCACATGCAATCACTTTAGGCTCATGGGGGGGGGGGGTGGTTCTCAGACCCTCCACCATTCCTGGGAATGAAGAGGCTGCAGGAGTGTAGAGCTCTGCCCCCTGCACAGCGCCCATTTTGGTCACAGGCTGTGCTGGGAACTGTAGTACGGCTCCATTCATGTGATGGCTGGTGGTCGAAAAACGCAACACTGTGCAGGAGACGCAACTCTGCAATACCCTGCACGCTCTTCATTCCCTGGCGGGGGTGATAATCCCTGGTGAACAGAGACGGGGGTAAATGAAGACCACCTGCTTAAGTGGCATGGGGGCAAGTAATGGATGGGGCATATGGGGCACTGGTGTATACCATTATATCCGCAATGTGTCAGTGAACACTTGGAAAGTTATAAAAATCCAGCCATACAGGTAAGGTGATAAACATCCGATCGCTGGGGTCCACAGTCACTAGAGCGAGGGTCCTGAGCCCACCCCCAAGAGCGGCGGTCGAGTTCCTTTCTATGGGACTGACGGGAGATAGACGAGCGCTGTACTTGTGCGGTATACATCTACCTGTATGTAGCACAGTGGTTGTATACTCCATAGCGCCCCCTATGTCTTCATCGGATCATTCCTTCCAAGGTTGAGGGAGTCTTAGAAGATCCTAAGAGGTGACATCAATGTCTCAATAGATCAGTGTATAGATAATAGCGCGGCGTGTATACTTTCTCGTTATTTTACCATTGTGTTACGGGTAATGACGCCCTGACCCCCGACACCGATTCTGTACACGCCAGTCAGGAGTCTTGCATGCAGCTCTTGAGAAATAAGTGAGGAAGGAGCGCGTTCATCAGTACTCGGGAGAAGGTGGTAAATAATGCAGCGCCTTCTTCCTCTATGGGATTTATCTGACTGGTGTGTGCGTGTTATGGATTATTCATGGTCCTGGGGAGCGGTGGATGCGTCATCAGGGAGAGTGATGTAACTAGAACTGACTCCGGCCCCACAGCAAACTTTCGAAGGGGCCTCACCTTCCACTCAGTCGCCTTAATATAGACCTTAGACTGGACCAAAAAGAAATTGCTAATAAGACATGGGAGTGGTGAGTAATACCAGCGCCATATTCACTGCTCCCTGGGATCTGAAAATACATCCATTTGTCCTCCTCCTGAGTTTTGGCCCTGTAGCAACTGCTTCCATGGTAGCTAGGCCCAAGATCAAGGATAGGGAGGCTCAATGCGTGTCAGACCGGTGGGAATTTAACTGCTAGGACTTAGGCCTCCCGCACACGACCGTATGGCCTTTTCAGTGTTTTGCGGTCCATTTTTCACGGATCCGTTGTTCCGTTTTTTTTGTTTCCGTACGGCATATACAATTATTACATAGATAAAATTGGGCTGGGCATAACATTTTCAATAGATGGTTCCGCAAAGAACGGAAACGGAAGACATACGGATGCATTTCCGTATGTGTACTGTTTTTTTGCGGACCCATTGACTTGAATGGAGCCACGGAACGTGATTTGCGGGCAATAATAGGACATGTTCTATCTTTAAACGGAACGGAAATACAGAAACGGAATGCATACGGAGTACATTCCGTTTTTTTTGCGGAACCATTGAAATGAATGGTTCCGTATACAGACTGTATACGGAATGCAAAAAACGGTCGTGTGCAGGAGACCTTACACTGATCACAAGAACAGGGGTCCTGTGTCCCCCGTTACAATGAAGTGACAGTCGTGCACGTACAATGCACCGCTCCAGTCAAAGCTAACGACTGAGTACAGCCCCCCGCTATCCCTGGGAGTCCCATATGCTGGAACTGCTCGTAGCACATGGTTGAACATTGCTCCAGTTAAATGGGGGACAAGAGACCCCCCCAGAGATCAGACATCTCCCTGCGCTGGGAAGAGGCAGAACCCGTGCTCCAGAAACGGACGTCTACGCCAGCCTGTAGCTTCAGCTGTAACTTCCGCAGGGGGAACGGATCCTAAACGGCGTTCAGTAATGAAAGGGTAAAAAAGTGTCTTGAATCTGCACATTCAATTAGCACTTTTAAAGGGATCCTCCGCTTTGAATAATCAGCTTTTGCTAAAAGAGCAGCCAAAGTACGGTAAACATGTCATTTTTCCTGGTGGGCATTTTTTTTTTATTAGGAACCGGAAGTGCTACATATTGATACAAGGAAAACGGTTACAATTTTACAAAATAAAACTACACAGCGGTGCACAATATAGAATCCAGAGCAGGATCCAGCAGCTCCGGGGTCGGACGTCTCTGAACGTCATCGTCTTGTGACATTATAGGAAGAGATCTCAATCTGTGCAGCACCAGCTCCCCCCACAGGACAGCAGCCGTCACTGCACCTCAAGAGTACAACCGGGGTCGGTGACAGCTAATATATTTAGAAATGTCAATGTTTTAAAGGGAAACTCCGCTGCAGAAGTCACCGTAAAATATTGAGAACACTGCTCCAGTCACCTTGTAGTGATTTTCAGTTATTATACTTTTTCTGTTTGCTCCCGGACCCAGCGGACCTCACCTTAATTACATATATCTGGCGTATAGAACATCCTTACCGTATTACTGGCCACATGACACGTCCTTTACCAGGTTTTCAGCCCGGACTATGCGCAAACTCCTGAATCCACCTCGTATGTGCAGGCGCCACAGTAGTTTTGCTGCCGTCTCGTCCATAGCCCGGGCCGGAAACCTGGTAAAGGACGTGACGTTGGCAGAAGTAGGATTTTCCCAAGGGGGACGGGGGGTTACCAGACCCTTTTCTTCCAATACATGATGGTTCCATTAGGCATTTATGGCAAATCATTCTTAACCCCTTACTGCCTGTCAGGACCAAACCTTTTTTTTTTTTTTCTTCCATGATCAAATTCCAAATGCCATAACTTATAATTGTCGCGAGATGTACAAGGGCTCAGGTTTGCGGGATGAGTTGCAGTGTTGATTGGTATCATTTCTGGATACTTGCAACTTTTTGAACAATTTTTATTTAATTTTCTGTGGTGGATGTACAAGAAACCCCTGAAATTTTTTTTTTTTTTTTTAACTTTAATTTTCTTTTTTACGTGATGCATTGCGCATGATAAAAAAGAACATGATGGTTGTATCGTCTCAGTTGGTATGGATGCAGCCCCTCGACTGCTGTAACCGCGGAACAGGTAGTTAAAGGGGTCCTCTCACTTCAGTAAGTGGCATTTATAACGTAGAGAAGGTGGATACAAGACACTTACTAATGTATGGTTATTATCCATATTGCTTCCTTTGCTGGCTGGACTCATTTTTCCATGGTTACAGAATACCCTGCAATCCATCAGCGGTGGTCGTACATGCACAATAGAGGAAAAAGCGTGGCCGGGACCGTCGGAGCGCACATAGGCCCGGTGCTTTTTGCTATAGTGTGCAAGCACGACCACCACTGATGGACTGCAGGGTGGTCTGTAACCATGGAAACGAGCCGTGTATAATGTGATAATTTTTTTTTTATCCAGCCAGCAAAGGAAGCAATATGGAGAATCACAATACATTAGTAAGTGCCTTGTATTAACTTTCTCTACATGATACATAGAAACCTAGAATGTGTCGGCAGATAAGAACCATTTGGCCCATCTAGTCTGCCCAATATACTGAATACTATCTTATGATAGATGCCACTTACTGAAATGAGACGACCCCTTTAACTTGCACCCATGTGGCGCCGATATTACCGCTTTCCTCAGATAAGTGATCTCTTCTGGGCAGTGGGTGAATCATTGGAGATGAATCCACAGGGCGTAGCGTGAACGGTGACGTGTGCGGCCATCTTGGATCTGCATAGGTTCCTTTCATTGACCTGTCTGACGCCGTAGGGTAGAAAAGTGGACGTAGCCTGGTCTGGGAATCTCCTCCATCCCTTCTGTGTAGGCGCTAAGATCTCAGTCTTGGGTTAATCTCACTACAGCGCATGCACAGAGGACGAGCGCATGCACAGAGGAGATGATGGACGGGCCCGGGACGCTCCTAAGACCCAAGATGGCGGGACGCTGCTATCGTTATTCCAGCGGACACTTCTCTGGTCATTTCCATATGACGCGACAGACATTACAGCTCTTGTATTCTAGAAAGATCCAGGATCTGTTATGGATCCAGCGGTTTAGGCGACAGGTTCACCCAGATAAAGCAAAACCTTAAAGATCCCAATCTCCGCATGATATCTATGTACAGTGTTTATTTCCCAAGTACAATCCACTACACGTGGCGCGCCGGGCACATACAGACCACGTGCAGACCCCGGCGGTTGAGCTGCTTCTGTATAGTCACTAGACCAGGGGACATCGTGTGACCCTTTATCTGACAGTCTGTAGACTTCCCACTTCAGATCCCTGGATCCACCTGTAGATGATGGGAGGCCTCGAGGCCGCTGTGCGGTACTGCTTAGGGTACAAGGACGGCCATACTGTGGCCTGCACCCCCCAGGACGACTCCTCGGAGGGATGTAAGAACAGTCGATAAACGGTGACGATACATCGTCTTCTCATCCACCCAATGTCTCCTCTGCCATCTTCTTATTGCGGATAAGTGCCAGACGTGATGCCATTCCTGCCCCGTTTTATACATTTTTACAAAGCTGAGGAGAAAAAACAGGAAAATCATTATAAAATGTCCAAACCTCAGAATCGGAGATATCTGCACAAATAAACCAGCGCCACTTACTGCAGGAACTCATCAGGTGTTGTAGAAGTGGTACCAGAGGGTTACTACAGGTTCTTGTATACATCTAACACCTCTTTCAGATGGGCGCTGCGGGAAAATGTGCGGGTGCGTTGCGGGAACACTCGCAATTTTTCCGCGCAAGTGCAAAACATTGTAATGCGTTTTGCACTCGCGTGAGAAAAATCGCGCATGTTTGGTACCCAAACCCGAACTTCTTCACAGAAGTTCGGGCTTGGGATCGGTGTTCTGTAGATTGTATTATTTCCCCTTATAACATGGTTATAGGGGAAAATAATAGCATTCTGAATACAGAATGCATAGTACAATAGCGCTGGAGGGGTTAAAAAAAAAAAAGTAACTCGCCTTAATCCACTTGCTCGCGCAGCCGGCATCTCTTCTGTCTCCTTCTTTGCTGATTGTAGGAACAGGACCTGTGGTGACGTCACTCCGGTCGTCACATGATCCATCACCATGGTAAAAGATCAAGTGATGGACCATGTGACGACCGGAGTGACGTCACCACAGGTCCTGTTCCTACAATCAGCAAAAAATGAGATGCCGGCAGCGCGATCAAGTGGATTAAGGCGAGTTACATTTAATTTTTTTAACCCCTCCAGCGCTATTGTACTATGTATTCTGTATTCAGAATGCTATTATTTTCCCTTATAACCATGTTATAAGGGGAAATAATAATGATCGGGTCTCCATCCCGATCGTCTCCTAGCAACCGTGCGTGAAAATCGCACCGCATCCGCACTTGCTTGCGATTTTCACGCAGCCCCATTCACTTCTATGGGGCCTGCGTTGCGTGAAAAACGCAGAATATAGAGCATGCTGCGATTTTCACGCAACGCACAAGTGATGTGTGAAAATCACCGCTCATGTGCACAGCCCCATAGAAATGAATGGGTCGGGATTCAGTGCGGGTGCAATGCGTTCAACTCACGCATCGCATCCGCGCGGAATACTCGCCCGTGTGAAAGGGGCCTAAGGGTTAATTCATACCACGTAAATCTGGGGAAATTTCCCGACATACACCTACACTGGGCTCCCAAGTTGGTGTGCGGTATGTGGAGTAGGTATGTAGCGGAGTAACGTATACCGGCCTGGTGGAGGGTATGGAGCCCTATGGATGCATTTGGCATGTACGTCGGGAGGTTTTCTGGAGCAGACGCTAAGGCTTCATGCGCACTGCATAGTCCACGTGTGCGGACCCTACAGTTCAGTATTACAGAGCCACGGGCGCTCCATGTGGAACCGCATATCGCCTAGAAGCAGTATTGGGGAGGGGGACCTACCTGCTTGTAGATTTTTCTTTTCTTTCCCTAAAGCTGCCCACTACCTTATTTTCCATAAGTAAACCTTAAAGGAGAGGAGAGAACTGTCCGCATCCATTCCTGCCCCATAGAGAATGAATGGGTCCGCACCCGTTCTGAAATTTGCGGAACGGATGCGGACGCATTCTACAGACGTGTGAACGGACCCTTAAAGACATTAAAGGGGAGGAGCTCTCAAGGACATGCACTCACTCATTTCTTCTTGTAGATTTGCAGAATATGGATGTCCTCGCTCCGATACTCCTCGTCATGTTTGTCAATGGGAACTTCCTCATAGTCAAAGTCTAGTTTCAGCAGCTGAAATAGGAAATGGGGACAAATTCTAAAACACATATTGTACCCCCACATATGCCGCAGTGCTGTGTACTGTGGAAAGGACGAGCTGCAATGAACATCCTGATCTTCCTGGTTCTTAGATTTATTAGCAGGAAAAGTAACAGAAAATGGGGAGCAAAGCAAAACAATGGACTTGTCTTTCCAAGTCTGCGGAACAGAACAACTACATCCGTGTGTACACTGTAAGGGTCAATTCACATGCAGCGGATTTGCTGCAGACATTTGAGAATGGAAATCCGTTTCATCCATCATAAATGGGCTGTTTTGCCACCACATGGATTTCTGCAGTCCGCATTCAGGTCTATGCCGTGTGTTACAGCGCCCCACGGAGGTCGCCGCCCTGCTCTACAGACCTGCAGCGACACCTCTGTACTGTCATGAATTCCTCCCCATCTTCAAGCACTTTTCCTGGCGTTATATCCAAGAACCAGGAAGATCAGGATGCACAGAATGGCTCTGAATATTGTGATTTCTTACCTCAAAAAATGTCCGTTCTATTTGCGGATTCTTCCCGGTGCTCCTCTCCTCGTAACAGCAGAAGACACAGGTCTCGCTGCTCGCCAGGTCCCTCAGGGTCTTCAGTAAAGGCTTCAAGGACTGTAATGAGGGGAAAATCGTAATTAATGGTGTGGGAAGATATATATCCTAACAGGCTGTATAGATGAGAGCCCCTCCCCCATTACAGGTATCCTATTGGGCCATGTAGAAGAGACCCTCCCCCTGGACCCTTCTCTATTACAGATATCCTATTGGGCCATGTAGGAGAGCCCCTCCCCCTGGACCCTTCTCTATTACAGATATCCTATTAGGCCATGTAGAAGAGCCCCTCCCCCTGGACCCTTCTCTATTACAGATATCCTATTGGGCCATGTAGGAGAGCCCCTCCCCCTGGACCCTTCTCTATTACAGATATCCTATGGGGCCATGTAGGAGAGCCCCTCCCCCTGGACCCTTCTCTATTACAGATATCCTATTAGGCCATGTAGAAGAGCCCCTCCCCCTGGACCCTTCTCTATTACAGATATCCTATTGGGCCATGTAGAAGAACCCCTCCCCCTGGACCCTTCCCTATTACAGCTATCCTATTGGGCCATGTAGGAGAGCCCCTCTCTTATTACAGCTATCCTATTGGGCCATGTAGGAGAGCCCCTCCCTTATTACAGCTATCCTATTGGGCCATGTAGGAGAGCCCCTCCCTTATTACAGCTATCCTATTGGGCCATGTAGGAGAGCCCCTCCCCCTGGATCATTACCTTCTCTTAGTGTTCAAGACTAAGGGAAACCAGTGGCACAGCACACGCCGCACTGACATATGGCGGCACAGCAGACCGCACGCCGCTATATTGCCGGAACGCCACACACCGTGCTGATATACGGAGGCACAGCACACGCTGCGCTGATATACCACCGGTATCCTGGTGAACGGTACTAAAGTGGCCAGGAACAGGGAGGGTTAAACAGAGAATAAAGGATTAGAAAAACATGGCTGCTTTCTTCCACAGGTTGTGCCGCTGCTGCTCACTGAAGAGAATGGGACTGAGCTGCAATACTGCACACAACCTGTAGACAGGTGTGGCGCTGTTCTTGGAAGAAAGGAGCCATATTTTATAAAATGGCGTTGAGGTGAATGGGGTCGACTGATTTAAACAACCCCACTGTTTGTAAAAGGAGGGTCCCCTGCTCAGGACCCCCTCTATTAGCCAGAAACGGTGCAGGGGAAATTAATCTTTGCTGGGGGTCACTGCAGAGGGAACCCCCACATTCAGCAATTTGCCAAGGGCTATTTCATATAGTCGGGTGTGTGGGGGCTCCTTGTTAGCAAACCGGGGGCAGTTGATTTCAGTCCTCGATACTCATAAGCGTCTGTTCACATTGAATGGTTTTCCGGGTGCAGTAAAGAAACCACACAGTGCATGTACCACGGGAATCAGCGGCAGCTGTGTGACTACACCAGGGCATACGTGGGAGGCAGAGGTCGCGCTACATTTTTTCTGGAAGAGTAAAAATACTCCTCTTACCATTTTTGAGGAGTATTTTCAGCCGATGAGGAGAACGAAAGTTACAGTAATTCAGATAGTTAATACGAAGGCCTGTATAACATTAAGGGGTTTCTATTTATGCAGGGAAACCATTACTAGTATCTAGAACTGTCTTCCATGCATAAATAGCAAATTTAGACAATTTTTTATTTAGCTGAGGACACTGTTGCTCTGGAGGGTCGGTATCACTGAGGACACTGTTGCTCTGGAGGGTCGGTACCACTGAGGACACTGTTGCTCTGGAGGGTCGGTACCACTGAGGACACTGTTGCTCTGGAGGGTCGGTACCACTGAGGACACTGTTGCTCTGGAGGGTCGGTACCACTGAGGACACTGTTGCTCTGGAGGGTCGGTACCACTGAGGACACTGTTGCTCTGGAGGGTCGGTACCACTGAGGTCACTGTTGCTCTGGAGGGTCGGTACCACTGAGGACACTGTTGCAGTGATTTTATGAGGTTTAATGGGTTTGTCCTAAGATCGCTCTTTATCACATGTCGTTAAAGAGGACCCCTCACCTCTCCTGACTTGTCTGTTTTGGTAACAACTTGCACCACTCCATGTAATAACAATCCTGGAGCATCTATTCTTATGACCTTATGTTGCACCATTCCTCTGTTATTAGTTATGAATGACTTGCTGGCAGTTTCCAGTGAAGGTCCAGATGGGGGTGTCACTGCACAGCCTGATATTATTCAATCAGTGCTGTCAACTGGTAACATCCAGCTGGACCTTTATTGCAGACTACTAGCAACTCGTTCATAAGTTCTAGTAGGAATAATAGAGGAATGGTACAATATAGAGTCACAAGAATTGATTCCCCAGAATTGTTATTGCATGGAAAATGCAAGTCGTTACTAAAACAGACATGTCCCCTTCAAGTAAGTACATGATCGCTGGGGGTCCCACCTTGGTTACCAGGTTCTAGTGTTCTCTGGGTCAAGTATGGACAGGTAAATAGTGTTGATCTTGGGACAATCTCTTTTAATTTTTGCTGCTGTTTCTGTGCCGCTGGTCACGTGGCCATTGCTGCCCACCAAAGTTACGTTCTTGTAGATGAGCTCTCAGGTGGGTATGTCTGTGCCACCGGGGCTGTTGGTAGACTCTGAAGAGACCTGAGGCACTGGCGGAGCAGGACACAGGCACAATGGATGGTGGTGCATGCTGGTGCCAAGGGCACGAGCGAAAGACCCAGGCACATACCTTGCAGGGCCACAGTCACATGTGGATCTGGATGATGACATCACGCAGTGATAACCACTGATCTAGGGAGCAGCAACCTTTGGCACTCCAGCGCTGCTGTGAAACTACAACTCCCAGCATGCACACTTGCTCAGCTGTTCTTGTAACCCCCAAAGAAGTGAAAGGAGGATACTGGGAGTTGTAGTTTCAGCACAGCTGGAGTGCCGGAGGTTGCTGATCCCTGATCTAGAGGCTGTCATTTTGTGTTATGCTTGATCTTGCTATAAAGGGGAGTTTGTCTTCCATGACCCATTGCCCTATCTCATGCCACAAAAGTGCCACCACCGCTGTGGTTATTGCATTATACAGTCTTACAGCAAAGACTTCATGCGCTTGGCATGTCCTGGAGGCTGCAAATGGCCACATGCAGTCCTTGTAGCACCACGTGCCGCCGCATTACAGAAGAAATCCTTATAGCAGCGTCTGGTGGAACATGCTGCAATAAATCCTTGATAGATTCATAAGAAAGCTGACAGGTCTGTTGTAATGGAGGTCTCCTGTTGGCGTGTCCAGCGCTAGGACCCCCGCTGACTTCTATAAGCAGGAGTCTGAAGCGCTCAGCCACTTGTCCTCACTGCTGAGCGCGGTAGTGAAGACGGTCCCCTAGACCTTCTATTGAGGCTGTCTTCACTACCGCGCTCAGCAGGGAGGAGAGACCGCGCTCGGCTGAGCGCTTCAGACTCATCACTATAGGGAAAAACAAGGCGCTCAGATCCCCACTTACCCCGCCAGTGAGGATCGCGCGCCTCCTTCACCCCTTCAGAGCAGTGTGCCATAAGCTCCGGCAGCCGCTCAAACTGACCAATCACAAAGCTCCTCACTGTAAGGAGCCTTGTTATTGGTTGTTTCAGGCAGCAGCCACTTTGCTGCGCTGCCTGCGCCGTTCACAGCATTCACTGCGCTGTTGAATGGCAGGGAAGTAAAATGGCCTGAACAGGCGTCTATGACGCTTGTACAGGCGTTATTGCGACCACTGGTGGGAGGTATACATCAGAGAAAAGTCACAAATGTGGACAGAGCCCTAGTCCCTTCCGTTAAGCCTTGTGGGGCCCCGACTAATCTGTGGGGGGAGCCAGTGATAACACGTACACGCACCTCTTCATAGTAAATGCAGTCCGCCATCAGGATGTAGTCGGGAGGAGAGAAATCCGTACCCTCCGCGCCCCTGAGATACAAATCCACGCATTACACATTATATTTCACCAGCGTCGGCGCCGATTCTCAGACTGCGCAAATACAAACCATTTTAATACCTTCGCTTGGCAAGACCCGGTGATGAGCGCCACGTTGTTTTCTATGTTCATTTTCATCAGATCTTGCAAATCTTCGAGGTCGGTCACCGTGACGTTGGCTCTGAAAAACAAAAGGGGGTAAAAGTGTCACATGTGCTCCCTGCACAGCGCCCTCCCGGCTACCTGGCTGTGCAGAGAACTGCAGCCGGCCCCATGAATGAAGCGGTGGGTGGTCAGTGCTGCTGTAAAGGTGGACGCAGAGCTAAATCTGCACCTCCTTCATTCTCCGGACCAGTGGGGGCCCCGGACGTCAACCCCCTGCTGATCGTAATGTGATGGTATGCTGCTAGGATGGAAATACCCCTTTAAGTCCTATTAGGACACATGGACGCTGCAATGGATGTGGCCGCCCGTGACTGCCGATCCCATGTGGAGGCACCGGGTGTGTGACCCTTGGTGACGGCAGCCAATCATCGGGTCCCTTGCAATCCACCTAAGGGTCCTAACGACCAAAAAGTGGACAATCCTTTTAAAGTTGAATTCTTGTTGCTTGGCAACAAAGACTAAAGGAGAACTCCACAGCTCCCTGAGATCTGATTCACGGAGGGATCGTCTGCTCCACAGTTGCTGATACAAATCACTGTGTTACAGGATAGGGCTTTTAAATGATATGGAGGACCACAAGTCCCAGCATTTTCCCCTGGTCAGTAAACTTAGGGTCACTCGTCGTTTTCCAGGTTCGGCCATTGTTACGCCTCCTAGTGGTCCACGGCTCGTTCTTTCCGGGCACGCACCACGATGCAGTCCTGTACCTCAAACTTAAAGGGATTGTGCAGGATTTTGATACTGATGGCCTATCCTTATGAGACTGGTGGGGTTCCGACCCCCTGCACCCCCGATCAGATGAATGGGGCTCCAGTGCTGACACTACACCGCGCTGTCCGTTGCGTGGAGCTGTTCCCGTTCACTTTAATGGCTGGAGCTAAATAGCTGATCGGCCGGGGGGGGGGGGTGTCACTGATCTGAAAGGCCTCGTCACAATCCTGGAGAATCCCTTTAAAGAAGTACTCTGGCCATAGCGGAGGTTCTGTGTGATGATCACTGAAGGGGTGGGGCATAAGAGAATGTGTCTTGCTCCGCCCCCAAAGGAATAACACAATCTATACTTTGTGTTACTTTCTGGCGTCCGTTGGCACACAATGCTCACAGAATTGCAGCCCGTCACACCGGGTCCTAAGGCTACTTTCACACTTGCGGCAGAGTGATTCGGCAAAACGTATGCCAACTGATGGCATTTGTAAGACTGATCAGTCTTAAAAATACCGGATCCATCTTTCCAGTGTCATCTGGAAAAACGGATCCGGCATTTATTTTTTTCACCTTTTTTTTGGTCTGTGACGGATCCGGCATTCAGGCAAGTCTTCCATTTTTTTGGCTGGAGATAAAACCCTAGCATGCTGCGGTATTATCTCCGTCCTGAAAAGTCAAGAAGACTGAACTGAAGACGTCCTGATGCGTCCTGAACGGATCTCTCTCCATTTAGAATGCATGGGGATAAAACTGATCAGTTATTTTCCGGTATTGAGCCCCTAGGACGGAACTCAGTGCCCTAAGGCTGTGTTCACACCGGCAGGTTTTTATATTTTAAACACTGATTTCTGATGCCGCACAGGAGATAAGCGTTGGAGGCGTCGCCACTGATGGTCAATGGGGCTAATCCACGGCGTCCCCACCCGGAGCAGCGCCACCCTTATTTGTGCAGTGGTTTTTTTCCCCCATGGTGATGCTAAAAATCTGGAATCAGCTAGCAAAGCACGCTGGGACTTGTAGTGGTTTATGGGTGACGAGGCACGCTGGGACTGGTAGTGGTTTACAGGTGACGAGGCACGCTGGGACTGGTGGTGGTTTACACCTGACGAGGCACGCTGGGACTTGTAGTGGTTTACACCTGACGAGGCACGCTGGGACTTGTAGTGGTTTACAGGTGACGAGGCACGCTGGGACTTGTAGTGGTTTACAGGTGACGAGGCACGCTGGGACTTGTAGTGGTTTACACCTGACGAGGCACGCTGGGACTAGTAGTGGTTTACGGGTGACGAGGCACGCTGGGACTGGTAGTGGTTTACGGGTGACGAGGCACGCTGGGACTAGTAGTGGTTTACAGGTGACGAGGCACGCTGGGACTAGTAGTGGTTTACACGTGACGAGGCACGCTGGGACTGGTAGTGGTTTACACGTGACGAGGCACGCTGGGACTAGTAGTGGTTTACAGGTGACGAGGCACGCTGGGACTGGTAGTGGTTTACAGGTGACGAGGCACGCTGGGACTGGTAGTGGTTTACAGGTGACGAGGCATGCTGGGACTTGTAGTGGTTTACAGGTGACGAGGCACGCTGGGACTAGTAGTGGTTTACAGGTGACGAGGCATGCTGGGACTTGTAGTGGTTTACAGGTGACGAGGCACGCTGGGACTGGTAGTGGTTTACAGGTGACGAGGCACGCTGGGACTTGTAGTGGTTTACACCTGACGAGGCACGCTGGGACTTGTAGTGGTTTACAGGTGACGAGGCACGCTGGGACTGGTAGTGGTTTACAGGTGACGAGGCACGCTGGGACTGGTAGTGGTTTACAGGTGACGAGGCACGCTGGGACTTGTAGTGGTTTACGGGTGACGAGGCACGCTGGGACTGGTAGTGGTTTACAGGTGACGAGGCACGCTGGGACTGGTAGTGGTTTACAGGTGACGAGGCACGCTGGGACTTGTAGTGGTTTACAGGTGACGAGGCACGCTGGGACTTGTAGTGGTTTACAGGTGACGAGGCATGCTGGGACTTGTAGTGGTTTACAGGTGACGAGGCACGCTGGGACTTGTAGTGGTTTACAGGTGACGAGGCACGCTGGGACTTGTAGTGGTTTACAGGTGACGAGGCACGCTGGGACTGGTAGTGGTTTACAGGTGACGAGGCACGCTGGGACTAGTGGTTTACGGGTGACGAGGCACGCTGGGACTTGTAGTGGTCTACACGTGACGAGGCACGCTGGGACTTGTAGTGGTTTACAGGTGACGAGGCACGCTGGGACTGGTAGTGGTTTACAGGTGACGAGGCACGCTGGGACTGGTAGTGGTTTACAGGTGACGAGGCATGCTGGGAGTAGTAGTGCCGCCGGTCTCACCCGAGGGTGGCTGCCATTATGCCCACGATGCCGGTGCCGGCGCCCAGCTCCACCGCAGCTCTTCCGGTGAACAGCCCCGGCTCCGCACGTTCCCGCCGCTCCAGGAATTTGGACAGGACGATGGCCGCGTCCCACACCACGCAGCCCACATCCCCGGAGCTCAGCTGCCGGATCCCCAGCACCGCCCCGTCCCGGCGCTCCAGCTCCCGCACGAACACTCCCGGCTCCTCCGCCATGGCTGAGGGGAAACTGCGCATGCGCACATTTACCAGGCTGCCGGCACATGCGTGGTGTGCAGCTCGCTATGCGGTTTGCTTTACGTTTTTGTGCTGCAAAGCAGCAAAACCCTGCTAGACCCATAATAAATAATAATACGGGGAGTGCTGTGTGCCCTCCGGCCAGGACCCCCCCCCCCCCCTAATTCCTATCCCAAAATGAGTCTAGAAGCAGTCACCTTCAGTGAGGTGAAGGCTCCTCCTCTGTTAATGGCTGACATTACATGTATAAAGGGAAATCTGGTTCTAAACAGTTATAAGAATAAAGTGTTACAGCAGCTGTAATGGCGGTCACCGTTTAGTCGCCTCTCAGAACATAATGTCGCCCTAATGATTGTTGTATCCGCATCTGTTGTTACCATGGAGACAATAACTAATGAATAATTACAATACGTATACTGTTATGTCTGATGGGACAGGACGGTGGTTCCGTGTTGCGCGGAGTGCTCCTTTAAGGCCAGAGTGGTCTGTGATACGAAGAGGGAGAGTCCGCCACTGGATTCTATTGTGACGTCTACGTGACACGACATATGACGCATACAATCCCAAAGCGCTGCAGCCGTTGTGAAACTACAACTCTCAGCATGCTCCATTCACTTCTATGGGAGTCCCAAGAACAGCCAAGCTAGTGTGCATAATGGGAGTTGTAGTATCAAAAGAGCTGGCAGGCCGGAGGTTGCTGACCCCTGGCATAGAATAACACTGCATTATAATTCACCACGTACCGGCAAAGAAACAGTCATGGAGCCCGGGCTAATGACGTAGAGGTGACAGCTGTGTGTGACTGTCCCTTCTGCTAGCAGCTGGTCACATGGGGGCCACACCACCACCTGACACCAGGGATTAGGGCCCCAGATGCACACCCCCTGCCCCTCACCTCCGGCCCACCAGGAATCATGAGCTTGTATAATTTTAGGAAAAAGATTGAGTAGATTTTGAACAAAGTATAAAGCGCCCGCCCAAATCATTAGGGGCTGATGCACACGACCCATGTGTCGTCAGCGGCTCCCTGACCCGAACCTACTGCATCACAGTGACTTATAATAGAGTTAGTGCCTATCTGATTGAGGGGCTATTGTACTGCACTCACATCATCATCACGTTGTCCTGTGAGCACACTACCACGGAGCCGGTGTCAGATATGAACTATCCTAAATCACGGACCACGTTTCCCAGACAGAGCACAGTCGTGTAAATCAGCCCTAACCCTCCCCATATTGGACCCCTGTCTAAGGCTAGTTGCACACTAGCGGCTGGTGATCGGCTTTGCTGGAGGTTTGTAAGGCCATGTCTGGCCCTATTCACTATAATATGGACTGGGTGGCGATCCGGGCCGCATTCCGGCAAATATGCTGACAATCGGCCGGAAGAAAACCACTGTCCTGCTGGGACAGCCTCCCAGATCGCCGCAGCCGTGCAACTAGTCTTAAGGAGGAGCTGTCATCTCTCCTGATATGTGTTTTAGTAACTACTTGCATTGTACATGTGATAGCGATTTTGGAGCATCTATACTTATGACCAGTGATGGTCAGTTCGCCAGCGAACACATGCGGGCTGCCATCTTTAGTAAGGTAGACTCACCCGTCCGGCGATGCACAGGTAAGCCCTTACCTGTGCCGGGAGCCGGTCTGAAATCAAATGCAGTCACCGGGAGCAGGCAGTTCCGAGAACAGCCCGATGAAGGCCCCGGCGGCTGCCTGCTACCGGTGACTGCATTTGATTTCAGACCGGCTCCCGACACAGGTAAGGGCTTACCTGTGCATCGCCGGACGGGTGAGTCTACCTTACTAAAGATGGCAGCCCGCATGTGTTCGCTGGCGAACTGACCATCCCTGCTTATGACTATTTTGTGCTGTTCCTCTATTATTCCTGCTAGAAGTTCATGAATGAATTGTCAGCAGTCTGCATTAAAGAGTGTTACCAGTTGATGGGGGGGGGGGTCTATGCAATCAGTACTGCTTGGTAGGAATAATAGAGGAATGGCACGGAATAGAATCATAAAGAATAGATGCCCCCACAATCGTTATTACATGGGGAATGCCAGTAGTTACTGCAACAGACCTGTCAGGAGCGGTGAGAGGTCTTCAGTTTTGTCCCACGTTTAACATATACGTTTTTTCGTGACAGCGCAGGACGGATATGTGAAGCGTACTACACTTTTGTATCTTCCCCCCCCCCCCCCCCCCGAACGTGTATGATCCGTAAAAACCATTTTTGCTGTCAGTGAATGAGAACACTCTGGTTTCCGTTCAGAGACAGTAATCCTGCTGAGAAGTGGATTCAATTGTATCCGGACAACGCTCATCAGCAGCTGCACAAATCTCTGGTTTGTTACAATGTGTCAGTCCAGGCTACAATGGTATTCACTCGTCAGCTGGGCGCAGGAGGAGCTGTGCTCACCATTACTGCCTCTGAACGGAAACCACATTGTTCTCATTCATTAAAAGCAAACTAATATCTTTAATGTGTTAGTCGTGAGCACATTTTCCCAGTATACTTTATGTATTTTTCGTCTACACGTTACCGTTATCCTACCAAAGCTGCCGGAAACCGCGCTGCCACCTGCTAATAGAATGTTGGCGCTCCACCTCCGTTTAGTACAGACGTCTTCACTCCGCGCCATGGCGCAGAACATGGCCGCCAATGGAGGATCATGTGACCGACGCCTCCATCAGCAGCCTCTGATAATACTGCGCACGTACATTCGTTTCCCGGAGATCAGCGCTTTACAAATGAAGATGTCAACGCTGATCTCCTACTAATGTAACACATCTGAGAAAACGTCGCCGTAAGCAGATAAAAGCGGAGAGCCCCTTTAAACGCCCCTTCACTGAAAGAACAGGACTCAGTCACCGGGTCAGGACTACTGTCATTTATTACATCTGTTAAGAACACAGATACAAAGCACAGTAAAAGGCCACAAGACAGGAAAGAAACGTGGCTCCGTACAAACATTGCCGAACCTGATAAGTCATGTGACATCCGCCGGGTACAAAAACTGAAATAACGACCGCCGCCATGATGGCGAAAAAAGAAAAAAAAAAGTCAGGATTCTCGCCACTGAATCGGAAAGATCCTTCATGTGGGTTACGTTATCCCCCCCCCTCCCCCATGCATCGCCGACCCCCTCCCCCCCCCTTAATACTTCTAGCAGATAGAAGAATAAGACGGATCCAGAATTTAAGGCATAACTGGATAAAATACTGCGGAACCTTCACCTTGGACTGATCAGCGGAAAGCAACAATTTAACCGCTTTTCCAGAAGGGGAGGGGGAAGACCACGGTCACCTGATTTTAAAAAGTGCACGCAGCGCTGCAGACCGCTGCCGCCCCCTACAGGCGACACAGCCTCTATAGACACAGTGCAAGGACTGACTGTTTCCTACTTTCGTTCCTGTTCTTTAACCCACTGCGTGCCATACGCGACCAGTCTGTAGGGGACCTGGGAAAATATTCTGGTGTCTGGAATGAGGCGCTCTACAGGAGGCTCGGAGCGCGGTCGTATTAGACTCTACATTCATGGCAGAGAGAGGTCTCGGTAGAAAAGGCAACTCATGAGCAGGATCCTGCTGAACTAAAGGAAAAGGCACATTAGAATAGTCCGCACGCTTAATGCTCGTCTGGGGGCGTCCCGTCAGCCATACACACTAGATGAAGATCATCCAGACAACCTGCCGACCATCTAATGTGTATGGGGCTACTGAACACCTGCACACTCGGCTGAGCTGTGCATGCATGTGTAAAGGAGGATGCAAAAAAAAACCTGACTGTTGGCCCCTATGGCACGTCAGCCATAACCTTAGCTATCTTCAATATGATCGCCAACTGCGCGCTCTAGTATCGCCTAAATGTTCCAATCCTCACCTAAAACGGGGGGAGGCGCGACCACCTTTGTTCCGTGAAAACCCATTCTTGAGCTCATCAAAAACTTACTAACAAAAGTAGCAGAGCCGAGTCTGTCATGGAAGAGGTTGGCCAGGATTAGAAAAACCTGGTTGCTTTATGGTGGAAACAGCGCCACCCCCTGTCCACGGGTTAGAAATGCCGGACAGGTCTGGGGGCCCTGATGCATTTGCCGATTCCCAGACATGGGGCAGCGCAGACGTGCGTCTGTTGAAGTGTACGGATAACGCGGTAGTCAGGAATTGGCAAATGATGGGGGTGTGAGCGGACCCCCTGTTCTGCAATAGATGAGGGTCCAGAGGAAAGTCCTGTGGATATAAAATAAATGCCTAAAATAGGAGTACCCCTTTAATCATAAAAAAACCTAACATTTTGCAGATATTTTGTGCAAGTTGGGGGCTTCGCTTTCTTATTTTTAAAATGTGCTTGCTGTCAGTGACTAGGATCCTTCTTATTTACAACCAGAGAATGAAATCTTTTTGACAGGATCACAGCTGGATCCAATCCCTACGATCCCCCATGATTGAAATGCATCAGAAAGAGCCCTGCACATAAAATAAAAAAGAATATAGTTCACTGACAACAAGCAGCGATCTTGAAAATGGTTGAACTGGGACAAAGGACATTAGGAAGTTGCAATTCTTCATTATACAATAACTGAGCTTTATTCAACTAAAACCAGGATACCGTTTTCAAATGACAAACTCGGCTCTGCTACACCTCTGTTGAGTGGATTGAGGGAAAAGTTATTTGTACCCTCACAAAATGCTGCGTGCAGATATAAAACTACCTGCCCAAAAACCAAGAGGCGCCCGAGGGTCTGCAGGTACATTGGGGGCCCCACAAAGCAAAACGGGACATGCGGAATGATGTTTCCTGCGGGGGAATCGCCGACGTTGCGTCCCGTCTGGAAATTAAAAGGCCACTTGGTGCGTGTGACAAACGTGACGTCGTATCCCTCAACGTACACATTTTCCAAATTATTTGGCCCATTGTATACACCTGGAGTGTGACCGGGCTGGCCCGCTTGGAGGGCGCAGTGCAATAAAAAAAAAATAATTTAAAATTGTGAGACAAAAAGTAAAAAAAAAAAAAAGGTGGTGGTCCCCTGAGGCAGTAACGCGCTGTGTCTGAAGGCCGTAGTGTGGAGGTCATTCCTGCGCTTGCCGCTTTGATCAGTAGCACTTTAGTGTAAGAGCGTCGTCATTAACCCCTCTGTGGCTGAACGTCGAGCCCAGAAGAAGGGGTTAACACCGGAAATACAGTGCCTTATCAAAATAAATTACAAAGAAAGCTAGTAAAAGTCCCTCGCTGATCCCCGGCCGGCGCCCAGGATTCGCGGCGGCCGTAGTCATTGCGGCGTTTCTGAGTTTTCCAGCAAGGTCAGTCTGTGCAAGGGGGGATGGGAGAATTCCCTTTTGTAAGTCTTTGGTGGCAGTTTTGGGAGCTGAGGGCTGGAGTTCTGCCTCGGAGGAACGGGTGGAGCCGCGAACGGAGACAGGTTGTTGTGACTGGTGCTGAGCCCACAGCAGCGGCGCAGCACTCTGGGCGATGGGGTGCTCGGAGGGGTGTTGGGAGAGTGCGGAACAGTGCTGGCCTCCCGGAACCAATCCTGCTCTCGGTGGAGGCGGCCCAGGGGTGGAGGCTGAAGATTCAAGGGGCAGTTTATGAAGTGTTCGGGAGGCCTCTGTGGGACCGGAGGTGGGGTGTCAGGAAGAGGGTCTCTAGGGGGAGGAGGAGGCGGGCTGTGCAGAGGTCCATCAAACGCTCCGGTATAAGCAGGGACTCTGGGTTGGATCTTTGGAGGTGGAGGCAGTCTGGGTGGAACGGCCGGGGGGTCCTCATCCGATCGAGACGTTCCCTGGATGATAGAGAAGTATAATCAGTATAAAGAGGTCAGATCTGATAGGACATTACACAGCAGCCATCTTCTCTTACAATATAACACCAGCCCACCAGGGCCAATATGGAGACCTCCGGCTGCTCCTGTAAAGCCGTGTGCGCCCACTTACTATTATAAACTATGTTCTAATGTGGCCCCGGCTCACTGACCTCGGGGCCCAGCTCTGCACCAGGTTCTTACTAGCATCATGGCTCTGTTCATATAGACTGCATTTATAAAGGGGTTGTCCAAATTTTCACTGTCATCTTGCCCCCCTGATGTGTATTACAAAGTACTGCGCTAAAGGGGTTATCCAACCCTTAGAATGATCCCCCCCAGTGCCAGGGCAGCTCATACAGGTTATACTTACCTGCAGGTATTCATTCTCAAATCATGACAGGTAGGTGGGCCCTGAGGACTGGAGTTGAGGAAGAAGACTGCTTTAAGATGATTAAAATGACCCTACCGGACGAGCACTCCCCGCTTCACGTGCCGTACATTGGGCTTGTGATCGTAGCCCAGTTTCAATCCACAAGGTGCACCTGGATGCAGATGCTTACAGCGTCCAACGCTGCCTGACTGTGCAGGCGCAACCCGCATACATTGTGGGCTGAAACTGGGCCAGGATCATGTGTTCAATATACGGCACGTGATCCTGGGAGGGCCCGCAACCATATTACACCGGGGGGGGGGGGCACAGACGTGGCTGCCTGGACGGACACAAGGATGTCCACCCTTTCAGTAGCTCCCGCTCAGACAGCAGCACTGCGCTGTCTGAGCGGGAGCTGCAGCACCTGACTGAGGCTTCTCTCACCCCCAGTCAGTCACTAGAGCCGCAGATATGGCTGACTGAGGGGGATATATCTGTAATACACATCGCGGGGGCAAGATGACATGAACTTTTTCATAATTTTAGCTGCATGAAGCGACCTCTAGGGGGAGCACTCTGGATCTGTACAGTCAGTACTGAACTCCGATATGTGTGTGTATAGAATCTGCAGGGGATGCATGTCCACATGGGCCCCACAGTCCCACTGCTTTCCTCTATGGCACAATCATCATAATGGCCCAGATTTACTAACTGTAAAGATGGCGTACACTCGTCACGTGGCTCCAACTGGATGATACATTTGATGCAGAGACTTTTCGCTGACTCTATACCAAATATTGTTTGGTTTACTTTAAACGCTAGGATTTTTTTTTCACAGAAATTTTTCGCCTCTTGCCTGTAAAGCTCGGCCCCATTTTTCTCCACACCCTTGTCCGACATGTTAGAAAAAAAAAAAACTGTAGAAACTAGATGCACTAAATTGCGCCACTTTTTTTAGTACATATATTGGTAAATCTGGGGCAAGGATGTTAAAGCAGGAATCAGCAAACTTCGGCACTCCACCTGTTGTGAAACTACAATTCCCAGCATGCTCCATTCATTTCTATGTGAGTTCTTAGAAGAGCAGAGCAAGTATGCATGCTGGGAGTTGTAGTTACACAACAGCTGGAGCGTCGGAGGTTGCGTCAAAGGCACGCTGTCTCCAGGGAATTCACAGTAACACCGGGCACCATGCCTTGTAAGATGAGCTCAGCTCCATGTAATGATAACAGATCACTAAGTGAAAGCTGCTTCATTCTGGAGATAAAGTACTAATGCAAATGAGCAGGTAAGTGCCTTGAGGGCGGGCCCGAGCCCCTCTGTGCACCCTCCCTCCCCCTGCTTCCTCTGTCAGCCCCTCCCTCTTCTTCTGGATTGACAGGACCAGGAGAGACGACGATGCAGGTATCTGGTCCCGTCAATTAGGGTTGAGCGAATCGGGTTCAGATTGCTGTATCCAAAGCAGATTCTTAAAATATATGGCCTCCGCGGAGGTCTTTCCGAAGTTTCAGCGAATATCGCGGGACTTACTTCGCCTCGCCTCTGTCACCAGTCACTTTGTTTATTTGCATAGATTACTGTATCAAAATACGAAGCTGAACTCATTAACGAAGCCAAGTTCAGCTTCGTATTTTGATACAGTAATTTATGCGAAAAAACAAAGTGACTGGTGACAGAGGCGAGACTAAGTAAGTCCCGCGATATTCGCTGAAACGTCAGAAAGACCTCCGCGGAGGCCATACATTTTACAGTAGGACGGCGCCCATATTCTTAACAACGTTTTTAAAAGAATCGGGTTCAGATACAGCAATCCGAACCCGATTCAGTCAACTCTACTGTCAGTCATGACGATGGCGCGGCTGGCAGAAGATGCAGGATAAGTAAGGGGGCACAGAGAGCGCCCTTGATGCACCTAACTGCTCATTTATATATGGATTAAATACTTTTTCTCCAGATCGCTAAGTGAAAGGTATCATTCCATTCAGCTCTGCTAGCCCTACAAGGCACGGTGCCTGGTGTTACTGGGAATTTTCTGCAGCGACACTCCCTTTAAAAACACATTTGCATTAGAACATCCGATATCTGGTTCTCCGCTTACATGTGCGAGCACCACGTGGCAGATAATAGCACATACCGAGAGGCTGCAAGCATCCGGGTCAACTTTCTTACGTGGAGGCAATGGAGGAGGAAGGAGAGGCTCTTCGCTTAGCCTGTGCAGACTGTTACAAGAGCTGGAGACGGACTCTGGAGAAGACAAAGAACTGGAGGTCAGGGAGATGGAGGCTCCGAGGAAGGAGGTCTCGGTAGCGGGTTCTGCTCGAAACACATGACCCCATACAAAACAAGTGGTGCATATATAACCAATTGTGGGGGTTCCTGGGGTCAGCCCCCAGAAGAGGGGGTTTGAAGTAAAGGAAATGATTTAGACGCCTGCAACGGGACAGAGACGTAAACTGCAGGTCCCTCCCAGATGGCCGAGATGTGGTCACAACACCTGGACGCTGCAGTCCTACCATAGGTTTATGATCTGAGCTCAGCCCAGGGGACATGTCTAAGGTCGGGAAGCTGCAAGTGACAGTAGTAAATGATCTACTTACTGGAGTGTGGCAGGAACACTTGAGCAAAGATGCTGTTACTACCTGTTAGAGAGAGGAACATTCAGGGTTACGGCGCAGCAGTGTGCAGAGCATCGGCGCAGCAGTGTGCAGAGCATCGGCGCAGCAGTGTGCGATGAGCTCAGGGCAACAAGATGGATTAAGGTCAATGCAACCAAGTGGTGGAAAGAGGAACCATGGCTCAGTTCTGGGCTGACAGCAGTATTCCCATCTCAGTCATTCAAAGCTGAGAAGATCCGACACGTAGCAGCCGCAGGAGATACGGGAACAGCGCAGCTCGCTTAACTCCAGCCACCGCTCAGGATTTCGGACATTCATAGCCGAGATGGGAATATCTCTTTAGTTTCTCTCATCTGGCATCCAATACTTCACTGTACAACGTCAATGTAAATCAACTTCCTAATATACTCTGTATTATTACTGTTTTTTTTTTAGATCTCTGCTTGTTGTCAGTGGGAGATCGAGGAGAATACAGAATTAGCTGTCAATCACTGATCGGACCGCTCACTGGACTTTTAAGCCTAGAAAGAGCAGAGCTGTACAGAATAATTTCACATGAGCGTATTCGGTCCGGGAAAAACTCTGTGTGAGAGCAGTATATCCCAGGTTGAACGCTGCTCCGATGACACAACCTCACAGCATTAGGGCTTGTTCACACGACCGAAATACACGGGGCACCGGCCATGTGCATTCCGCATCACGGATGTGGACCCATTCACTTGAATGGGCCTGCAAATCCAGAGATGCGGAACGGAGTGCTTCCGTGGGTTCCGTTCCTCCGCACCACAAAAAGATAGAGCAAGTTCTATCTTTTTGCGGAACCGATGGATTGTGGACCCCATTCAAGTGAATGGGGTCGTAATCTGCATGCGGCAGCCCCACGGCCGCTGCCCGTGCAATTTGCAGTCCAATGATTTATGAAGCTGTTAATTCCAGTCTGACTGCGGCTGTACTGAAGGTATTATGTGAGTACAGTTCAGTAGATCCAAGGTCAGGCAGGAACGCACAGCGTTATAAAAAGCGTTCGTGTCACAGGAGCAGCATTAAGCCCGGGAAATATGGCCGTCACAGAGCGTGTTTCCCGGACTGAATACACTTGTGTGAAATTGCCCTAAGTTACAAATTTTACAGAATTTTTTCGCACAAACTACAGTACATATCAGGTGCTCAGCTCCTCCTGCTCTATAACCTGCTGGCTGCCCTGCATTTTCAATGTGACCGGTTCCTTTGCACCTTTAGGGTACGTGCACACAGACGCAGATTTCAAAACAAAGTCCATGTGGATTTCTCTGCGTTTCAGCATCAGATCCCACATGTGTTACTTGTGGATTTGCTGCAGGGTCTAACCTTTGCACAAACAATTAACACGCTGCAGATTTCTAAATCTTCACGGCAGGTCAATTTCTGCACGGAAATGGTCTCTCTCATACACTTTGCTGGTACTGTATTACGTTGCATGTTTCCACATGAAAATCTGCAACATGTGCAGGTACCTTTAGGCTATCTGTAGCCACATAAACCGCATAGAAATCCGCACTGTTTATTGTGGCTTTTGTTGCAGATTTTCTCTTTAACAACCCCATTGAAGTCCATGGAGGAAAACCCTTCTGTAGAAGGTGCGGAATCGCACAAACAAGTGACATGCTGCGGAGTAAAAATCCGCACAGGCAAATATACACAAGGTGTACATGAGGTTTGTCTCATTCACTTTGCCGGTACTGTGCTTCTTCTGCATGAAAATCTGCAAAAAAAGCACGCAATCGGCAATGTGTGCAGGTAGCCTTAGGCCTCGTTCACACGGGCGTCGCGTATGAGGGCCGGATAAGATGCGGGTGGGTCACAGGAAAATGCATGGTGACGGACCATGTGATGAGCGCAGTGACGTCACCACAGGTCCTTTTCCTCCTGGTCATCAAACAAGAAGACAGAAGAGAAGCCGGCTGCGCGAACAAGTGGATAAGGTGAGTTAAATATATATTTTTTTAACCCCCTCCAGCCCTATTGTACTATGTATTCTGTATTAAGAATGCTATTATTTTCCCTTATAACCATGTTATAAGGGAAAATAATAATGATCGGGTCTCCATCCTGATCATCTCCTAGCAACCGTGCGTGAAAATCGCACCGCATCTGCACTTGCTTGCGGATGCTTGCGATTTTCACGCAGCCCCATTCACTTCTATGGGGCCTGCGTTGCGTGAAAAACGCACAATATAGAGCATGCTGCGATTTTCACGCAACGCACAAGTGATGCGTGAAAATCACCGCTCATGTGCACAGCCCCATAGAAATGAATGGGTCTGGATTCAGTGCGGGTGCAATGCGTTCCCCTCACGCATTGCAAAAAAAATAAAAAATTACTAGCGGTTTCTATGGTGTCTTTTTTTAGTGGTAAAAAAAAACAGCAGAACAAATTTGTGTGTAGAGGCCTAAGGCTGGGTTCACACGAGCGGATGCCGTGCGTGGCATCCGCTCCGTGAAAGAGTGCCAAGACCCGATGCAGACTGCAGAAGCACGGAGCATTAACATGACTGATAATGCTCCGTGCCTCTCTGTGACCTCTTTACTACGAAATCGCAGTGACAACTGTGATTTCGTAGTAAAGAGATCACAGAGAGGCACGGAGCATTATCAGTCATGTTAATGCTCTGTGCCTCTGTAGTCTGCATCGGGTCTTGGCACTCTTTCACGGAGCGGATGCCACGCACGGCATCCGCTCGTGTGAACCCAGCCTAAGGGTCTAAAAACCTACCAGGAAAGTGTCCTGCTCACACAGCTGCAGGGCTGTTACTAGGTCTGATGCAAACAGGAATATGTCCATTCACTGACAGCAAACATCAATCTTAAAATGGGGAAGAAATGAGATGCAAGATATATAGAAAGTTGTGGAACTTTTTGTTTTATAAAGAAGGAGCCTCATTTCTAAAAAAACTAAGAACCCCTATCACAGCATGTTCACACCCGGCGTGTACCCAGCAGATTGCCTGTTACAGCAGCAGCAGCAAAATGTTATCAAATCTATAATGGAAGTAAGCCTGCGGTGCGGAGGGTAATTCAGTAACGCGTCAATTGATGCTGTGGGATTCTGCAGCAAACCCGCAGGTAATTCTCACTGATTGTACATCCCTGTGTAGAGGAGCCGGGGCTGGTCGTTTAATGGATCACTTACCATAGGAACTGTTCAGATCAATGTCTAAAAAGACGCTGAGCTCCGAGGAGGCGGAGGCGGGAGGAGTAGACGGAGTGTTGGGTGAAATGGGTGGAGAGCTCATAGATTCGTGTTCTGATTCGGTGATTCTGCTGAAGCTGATCTTATACGGTTCCCTTTCCAGCGGGGTGGGATGTCCGCGGAGAGTGCCAGAAGATGACAGGTGTCTGCCGCTATTTGGTCGTATGCCAGGAGACTTCAATGGGTATGTTGTTTTTCGTGGCTGCAAGGAGCAGAAGGCACATAATTGAAATCCACATGTTCCAGTGCCAAGCATTTCAAGTTAAAAGGGTTTTACAAGATATTTTTACTGTATCTGATCAGTGGGGGTCGGAAACCAAGGACCTCTGCCGATCAGTGGTTTGAGAAGGCACCGGCACTCGCAGCAAACCAAGTACAGCGAATAGCAGCTGAGCCCCATTCATTTCAATGGGCCTGAGCTGCGCCTAGGAAACCCTGGAGAAGGCCGCAGTGCTACTGGGAGCGCCACTGCCTTATCAAACAGCTGATCTGCGGGGGCCTTGGGTGTCAGACCCCAACCTATCAGTAAAAATATCTTGGAAAAGCCCCGTAATTCAGCCATCACCTACCCTCCTAATTAAAGTGGTATTCTGTTATCCCCCTATCCTACCGCTGGGATGCCCACTGATCATGAGAACTGGGACCCCCCCCCCCCTGGGAACTGGGACCCTCACTGATCTGATAGGAATACCCTATGCTATGGATAGGGGATAACTTTCTCTAACTGGAATACTACCCCTTTAAAGGAAAACTCCAGGTAAAATGGACATATACACGCTGTATTATGACTAGGATGGACGGGGCAGAGCATGACAGGGATTCCCTGAAGCACTGCACCCCCCATACCATAGTGTATAGGTTTTGTCTGGAATGTTCCTTTAACATGCACATGTGTCTCTGGTGAGTTTGCATAGTAGATAACATGCGCCTGCAGTCCGTACTTACAAATCTGGGGGGCTGTTTGCAGCCTCGAGGCTCGATCTCTTGGGATTTATTAAACAAGTAGTCTGTGAAGTCTTTCTCCAAGGTATTTCCCATAGGATTCAGATTCTCGAAGAACCTCTGCAACGAGACAAAGGACGTTAAGACAGTAAGATGTTATGGAAATATATTCCTGTACAGTCCACGTCCTGTGGATTTCACCCTGTGCCCTGCAGAATTGACATGGCCTCAGTCTTTTTCTTCCACATCTACAGTTGTGTTCAAAATAATAGCAGTGTGTTTAAAAAAGTGAATAAAGCTCAGAATCCTTCTAATGGCTTCTATTTCCATCCACACAGACGCATTGGGAACACTGCACATTCTATTCCAAATCAAAACATGAAGAAAATATATCAGATTGGTGTTGTTCCTCTAAAAAAAATTACTAACCCAAACATTCCCTCTATAAACTGAGAAATGTCAGTAGATTTTCTTTCCTCTGAATCCCGTCACTAATACTCAGTTGTATAACCGCTGTCTCTGAGACCTGCTGGACGTCCGTGTTGCTCGGAGTCACCACCTTCTGCCCCTGTGACCAGGTTCTCCAGCCCAGGAGGATCGGACCACATTCCACAGTTCTTCTCTAGTTCTTGGTTTTGCCTCAGAAACTGCATTTTTGATGTCACCCACAAGTTTTCTATTGGATTAAGACCCGGGGATTGGGCCGGCCGCTCCATAACGTCAGTCTTGTTGGTCTGGAACCGAGATGTTGCCCGTTTACTAGTGGGTTTGGGGTCGTTGTCTTGTTGGAACACCCATTTCAAGGGCATTTCCTCTTCAGCATAAGGCGGCATGACCTCTTCCAGTATTCTGATGGATTCAGACTGATCCATGATCCCTGGTCTGTGATAAATAGGCCCCGTAGTATGAGACACATCCCCATATCATGATGCTTGTCCACCATGCTTTACTGTCTTCACAGTGTTCTGGGGCTGAATTCAGTGTTTGGGGGTCGTCTGACAAACTGTCTCTGGCCACTAGACCCAAACAGAACCATCTCACTTCCATCAGTCCACAGAATGTCTCTTTAGGCCGGTCAATGTGTCTTTGGCAGATTGTAAGCTCTTCAGCACATGTCTTGTTTCCAGCAGTGGGACTTTGCGGGGGCTTCTTGCAGATCGCTCGGCTTCACATCGGCGTCTTCTCATTGTAACAGGACTCACAGGTGACTTTACACCTTCTTTCATCTTCCTGGAGCTGATTGTCGGCTGAGTCCTCGCCATTTTGGATATTCTTCTATCCATTCCAATGGTAGTTTTTCGCTTTCTTCCACGTCTTTCAGGTTTTGGTTGCCATTTTAAAACATTTGCGATCATTTTAGCTGAGCAGCCGATCATTTTCTGCACTTCGTTATATATTTTCCCCTCTCCAATCAACTTTTTAATCAAAGGTGCGCTGTTCTTCTGAACAATGTCTGGAACGACCCATATTCCTCAGAATTTCAGAGAGAAATGCACTGTAACCGGCAGGTACAACATCTGCTGCCTTCCTTCCTTAAATAGAATCTTTTTTCAAATTTTCAAAGAATGAACGACCTCACTCATTGAACTCCACACTGCTATTATTTTGAACATGCCCCTTTCAAGTGATTGAATTACACAGAATCAGCAGCATGCATGTCCTGACTGTTGGGTCTGTTGGGTTTCTATTACTCTAATACACCTGCTAGTAAATTATTTGCCATGAAGAAATATCATTTCTACCAAAAACAGTGATTGATCAGGTTAGTGATGTCTGACTGCTATTATTTTGGGAACACGACTGTATGTATTGTGCTGTACACGGGTATGGATTCTAAGTGTGGAGTCTGCAGTGTCAGCCTCAGGCCTCATGCACACGGACAAAGCAGCTTGTGTGTGTATTGCATTTTTTCAATAGAAAGGGCTATTCTCATCCACAAAAACGGACAAGAATAAGATCTGGCGTGAAATTCCTGAATCTGGCACACAGGGCCGTGAAAATCACAGATGTGTGAACAATGCTATTGACGTGTGTGGTATCTACATTAAAGAGAGTCTGTCACCAGATTGTGACCTTATAGACCGCTTACATAGCGCTCTAGCATAGCAGTCTATGATTCTAATGGTACCTTTGATGTTTTCTTGTGAAGTTCCCCCAAGGCAAAAACGGACTTTTATTCATATGTAAATTAGGGCTCGCAAGTGCCCAGGGCGGCGTTCACCTCGTTGGTGCCCAGGCTGTTCTGCCTCTTTTCGTCTTTTCCCCGCCCCAGCCTCTTCCTCTGCCCGCCCTGCTCTTCTTTGCGTCCTCCTTTTCTGCAGCGAGATCCCGCTCCTGCACTATCCATTGCTTGGCCGGGGCATGCGCACTGCGATGCCCATTGTGGGCGTCTCTGGTCCGCCTCCTCGCCGCATGCGCAGTAGCTACTGTGATGCCGTGCCCACAATGGGCATCGCAGTGCGCATGCCCCGGCCAAGCAATGGATAGTGCAGGAGCGGGATCTCGCTGCAGAGAAGGAGGACGCAAAGAAGAGCAGGGCGGGCAGAGGAAGAGGCTGGGGCGGGGATAGGACGAAAAGAGGCAGAACAGCCTGGGCACCAACAAGGTGAACGCCGCCCCTGGGCACTTGCGAGCCCTAATTTACATATGAATAAAAGTCAGTTTTTGCCTTGGGGGAACTTCACAAGAAAACATCAAAGGTACCATTAGAATCATAGACTGCTATGCTAGAGCGCTGTGTAACCGGTCTACAAGGTCACAATCTGGTGACAGACTCCCTTTAAAGAATGGAAAGCGCACTGACGGAACATCCAGCCGTGGGCCGAGCCCTCAGGCTTCCCGCACCAGTTCTCCTACAGGGTCGTACCCGGATGTCCGGCTCGACCCGTAAACAATAAGGCTGGTTTTGGTACTGCTGGATCTCCCCGGTGATTTCGGCCACTTTCCGTCTTTTGCTGAAGTTGATCAGTTCTTTGCCTTGTCTCTTCAGGAAGTCCGGGTTCCCTTCTTCGGTTTTCAGTATATTGGTTAAATATATTCCTGGATGAAAGATTGAGAGAAAATGTATGAAACAAGAACCAACGCGAGTCCCAGAGCAGCCGCTGATAAAGAGGTATAATAATCCGGTTCCGAACAGACAAGGCATCCCCTAAATCCTGTGAAGAAGTGCTGGGTACACGCTAGTGCCAGGACAATCATATCATTCAGCTCAGCAAATGGCATTTATCACGTAGAGAAAGTTAATACAAGGCACAGGGCCGGCCTTAGGTGTTCAGGCGCCCTGTGCGAGCTAACCTTGTGGCGCCCCCCCCCCCCCCCCCCAGAAAAAAAATAAAAACACTGCTTGTTGCTGGCTGACTATCCAACCAAGTAGTTACCAGCCCACACACCCCAAAGGCCGGTGTAATGTCATACTTCCCTACTTCGTGAGATTTCCCTACCCTCGTCACTTCCGGTCATGACGCGAGGAGGTGTGCAGCGCCGCACAACGTCAGGTTAGGGAAGTTTCACAGAAGAGTGCGCATGCGTCAGGAGTCTCGCCGGCGGTTAGGGTAGGGAAAAACTATGAGCCAGTGCGCAGGCGCAGTGATCGGATGGATGTTCTCAGCTGGACACCGGCCGACACTGCGCATGCACCGGGAGCCTCACCAGCGGTTAGGGAAGGGAAAAATTACGTACGGGCCAGTGCTTTTTCCCTACCCTAACCGCTGGTGAGGCTCCCAGCGCATGCGCAGTGTCGGCCGGTGTCCTGCTGAGAACATCCATCCGATCACTGCACCTGTGCACTGGCCCATAATTTTTCCCTACCCTAACCGCCGGCGAGGCTCCCAGCGCATGCGCACTCTGCTGTGAAATTTCCCTAACCCATCGTTGTGCACAGTGCGTCCCCCCAATATAATAAACATTGGTGGCACAGTGCGCCCCCCCCCCCCAGTATAATAAACATTGGTGGCGCAGTGCGCCCCCCCAACACCCCAGTATAATAAACATTGGTGGCGCAGTGCGTCCTCCCCCAACACCCCAGTATAATAAACATTTGCGCAGTGTGCCCCCCCTCAATATAATAAACATTGGTGGCGCAGTGCGCCCCCCCCCAACACCCCAGTATAATAAACATTGGTGGCGCAGTGCGCCCCCCCCCCCCCCAACACCCCAGTATAATAAACATTTGCGCAGTGCGCCCCCCCTCAATATAATAAACATTGGTGGCGCAGTGCGCCCCCCCCTCAATATAATAAACATTGGTGGCGCAGTGGGCAGTGCCAATGAGGGTTAAAAAATAAAAAAATAATTAACTCACCTCCTCCAATTGATCGTCTTCTGTTCTTTCTTCATGACCTGTCAAAGGACCTGTGGTGACATCACTGTGCTCATCACATGATCCATCACCATGGTAATGGGTCATGTGATGAGCTCAGTGACGTCACCACAGGTCCTGAAGAAAGACCGGCAGCTACGCGATCAACTGGAGGAGGTGAGTTAATTTTTTTAAATTATTTTTTAACCCTCATTGGCACTTCCCACTGTGCCACCAACGTTTCTTATACTAGGGGGGGGGGGGGGGGGGCGCACTGTGCCACCAACGTTTCTTATACAAATACAGGAGGCGGGTGCCGGAATCAAATAGCCGACACCCGACCTTTGTGACAGGGAGCTGCGATCAGCGGCAGTTAAGCCCTCAGGTACCGCACCTGAAGGGTTAACTCAACTGCAGCTGATCGCAGCTCCCTGTCACAGAGGTCGGGTGCCGGCTATTTGATTCCAGCACCCGCCTCCTGTATTTGTATTCAGGTCAGTTTTCTTCATTGGTGGCACAGTGGCCACAGCCCCTCCTCCTCCTCCTCCTCCTCCTCCCGTCTCTCTTCTTATTGGCAGCGGCACAGGGGGCAGCAGGCAGGTCAGACAGGGGAGGGGGAGATGGAGGGGGCGCCCCGAGGGAGAACACAAGTACAGCCTCGCCTGCCGCAGATTACATTGCGAGCTGTCGGCCGCCCAGCGCCCCTGTTACTATGGCGCCCTGTGCGGCCGCACAGCCCGCACACCCCAAAGGCCGGCCCTGACAAGGCACCTACTAATGTATATGGAAACATTTTCCATCTGCTCGTTTCCATGGTTATGACCACCCTGTAATCCAGAAGCGGTGGTTGCGATTGCACACTATAGGAAAAAGTGCTGGCTTATGCGCAATCCCACAGTCCCAGCCACCGGAGAGGCCGATGCTTCTGCTGAATTGAGACAACCCCTTTAAAAAGGTCCCCTGTCAGCAGATTTGTCCCTCTGACACCGGCTGACCTGTTACATGTGCACTTGGCAGCTGGAGGCATCTGTGTTGGTCCCGTGTTCCTATGTGCCCGCATTGCTGAGAAAAATGATGTTTTATTATATGCAAATGAGCCTCTAGGAGCAACGGGGGTGTTACCATTACACCTAAATGCTCAGCTCCTCTGCAACTCTCGCGCCCTCTGTACTTTGATTGACAGGACCATTGAGTGTAAACGTCATCACACCTGGCCCAATCAAAGTGCAGAGGATGCAGCAGTTGCAGAAAGCAGAGCCTCTAGGTGTAATGGTAACGCCCCCGTTGCTCCTAGAGGCTCATTTGCATATGTTAAAACATCACTTTTCTCAGTAGTGCGGGCACATATGATCATGGGACCAACACAGATGTCTTCAGCTGCCAAGCGCAAATAGGGACAAAACTGCTGACAGATGCCCTTTAAAACTAAAACAAAAACAAAAAAAACAATTGCCCTTAATATTGTGCCAAAAATAATCTTTTCTTAAAACTCTGCACTTACCTCAGTTACTCCTCCTGGACATGTATGAATAGACTCCTTTATCATAACCCTTGTCAATAAAGGTGTATCCCTACACAATGAAACTGTCAGCAATTATTGGACAGTATCGACCTACTGACAAGACGAACAGTAGAGCGCAATGTCGCATTTATTTATAGATTTCCAGGAGGAATAAAGTAACAAAATAACGGAGAATTCTAAGAAAAGCACCTCCAGAACAGCTGTTTTTTATTTAAGGGGTTGTGCAGGCGTACTCCGCTATCTGATATGCCATCAAGGTACCGTACACCTGTCCTACTCTAGTAAATGGGACCATGTATGATACTCGGTGTCAGACTTCTGCCCGGCTAGCAGCGACGTCTCTCCAGAACCGACGTCAGATCAGATGGGAGAGTATTCCTGCACAACCCCCACAGAAAAGACATTGGATGACTGGTGAAGTGTCCGAATCCTTCAGTTCAAGATAACGGGGGAGGGGGACTTACCAAAGAAAGGCACACACGGTGGGTTGATCGACTTGAGTTTTGCCAAGTACTTCTTGAAGTGATCTTGACTAAGCTCCACGGCTTCATCAAGTATCTTCTTCTTCCTCTCTTGTAGCGCCTGAGGAGGACACAGGTCAGGTTGGCACCGGTTCACATGGACAGGAGGTCTTCTCACCACCGTGGAGGTCAGACCCGTCACTCACCTCGAAGGTGTGATCCAGGCGATAAACGGGGACGGAGTTCACTGCGCTGACAATCTCCAAAACACCATTAAAATTATTCAGATCTTGAAAAACCTGAAGAATTTCAATAATGCGACTGAAAACGGCCACCCGCTCCTCGAAGTTCTCAGTCTCCACGAGACACCTGGTCAGGACCAACAAAAAAACAAGATAAATGCGGAGCCGCCTCATGAGAAGGCCCTGGTCACAGCACAAGCCGCCCGATCAGATCATCTGAGGAGAGGCCACCCGTTTCCCTGCAGTGACTGTCATGTAACATATGGCTCCAACATAGTCCACGGCGCTGTACAGTGATCACCACCGGTCACTCGAGCCTCTGTCCCACATACTAAGGCCTCATTCACACTTGCATATTTTGCAAACCGGGAGCAGGTCAACGAGACGGCTAAGGCGAAACTCTGCCCATTCTACTTTCTCCCTGCAGCTTCCATTCCTTGATTTGATGCTAAAAACTGACCAAACCACGCAAGTGTGAATGAGGCCTAAAGCTGCCCATAAGAATGCAACAGCTGTCGACAGCCATTCCTCCCCATAGACATGGACTTGATGTGGAATAACCAGCGGGCAGACACCTCTGTAGACAGCTTATCTCCTATGAGAACAAAGGACCGTCAGGACACCCCAAACATAGCAGCATTTGGCGGACATCCATTTAAAAGGGGTTGTCGGGTTTCAAGGGGAAACCTGACAACCCTGGAATCAGCCTGTATTAAAGGATTGGTCAGTACTTACCCGGCAGATCCAGCACGGCTGATCCATTTTACCCAGCAAGGATCTGTTTATCCGGCTGCAGAAGTGACGTAATGTTGACACCTGACCGTCTGCGGTGCACTGCCGGTGATAGGCAACATCTGACCGCCGCAGCCAATGTGGCGTCACCACTGCAGGTAAACAGAGCCAGGCCGAGATGAATGGAGCTATGGTGCTGGATCTGCCAGGTAAGTACTGACCAGCCCTTTATTACAACCTAATCTCCAGGGTTGTCTGTCCGATTTCATGAGGGAACCAACCTCTTTAGGGCCAATTTGATAAGTTAGTCAATTAAGCTTGTCAGTTTTATTCTTGGGGTGAAAACACAAACATGGAGACTCCACACGAGCAGAACCTACTTTTCAAACCAGAGCGTGAGGTTTGTGGTGTGACGAATCATCTTCAGCAGGTTAGGGGAGTGAATTTCTTTGTCTTCTTTTGTCCAGACGCTGCCCACAAGTTCTGATGGCTGCACGGCCCTGAAGACAACAACCAGAAACAGGTAAAGGGTACAGAAGCCGACTGACCCGGCTCTAGAGGGGGCCGAAGCAGCAGAGCCGACTGACCCGGCTCTAGAGGGGGCCGAAGCAGCAGAGCCGACTGACCCGGCTCTAGAGGGGGCCGAAGCAGCAGAGCCGACTGACCCGGCTCTAGAGGGGGCCGAAGCAGCAGAGCCGACTGACCCGGCTCTAGAGAGGGCCGAAGCAGCAGAGCCGACTGACCCGGCTCTAGAGGGGGCCGAAGCAGCAGAGCCGACTGACCCGGCTCTAGAGGGGGCCGCAGAGCAGACTGACCCGGCTCTAGAGGGGGCCGAAGCAGCAGAGCCGACTGACCCGGCTCTACAGGGGGCCGAAGCAGCAGAGCCGACTGACCCGGCTCTACAGGGGGCCGAAGCAGCAGAGCAGACTGACCCGGCTCTAGAGGGGGCCGAAGTAGGGTTGAGCGATATACTGGTATCACGATATACCGCGGTATTAAAAAAACGGCGATATGGCGATATCGCCGTTTTGTAAATACCGCGGTATTTCGTGACGTCATGGGAGCGGTCATGTACGCTGACCGCTTCTAAATCTGCGGCCGCCCGCCCCAGCATGAACCCATGAACCGATACGGGACATTTGCAGAGTACTTCTACTCGTGCAAATGTCCCCGATACCTGCTGGCCGCTTGCGGCGGCGCTCTTAGCAGTTCGGCCGGCGTGGGGGAGGGAAGGAATTCTGTCACTCGCATTTCCTGCACCCAACCTCTGAGAGGACGCTGTGATCAGCGCAATTAACCCCTCAGGTGATCACAGCGTCCTCTCAGAGGTCGGGTGCCGGGAATGTGGGCAGTGCCCCCCTCCTCCCTCCCTCCCTCCCCAGTATTAATCATTGGAGGCCACAGGGTCGTCCCCCCATCATTGGTGGCAGTGGACCCCATGGTAGCCAGGACGCTACTGAAGCCCTGGCTGCCATGGTATGTTAGTGAGCAGCATTATACTCACGTGCGTCGTGGCCGCCGGGCGCTCCTTCTTCTCATAGGTCTGTGCGGCGCATTGCTAATGCTATAAGCCTTAGCAATGAGCCGCACAGACAGAAGAAGGAGCGACCGGCGGCCACGACGCACGTAAGTATAATGCTGCTCACTAACATACCATGGCAGCCAGGGCTTCAGTAGCGTCCTGGCTACCATGGTAACCGATCGGAGCCCCAGCATTACACTGCTGGGACTCCGATCGGAACTGCAAACTGGCACCAATGATGGGGGGAGGAGGAGGACGACGACGACCCTGTGGCCTCCAATGATTAATACTGGGGAGGGAGAGAGGAGGGGGGCCCACTGCCACCAATGATGGGGGGACGACCCTGTGGCCTCCAATGATTAATACTAGGGAGGGAGGGAGGAGGGGGGCACTGCCCACATCCACCAATGATGGGGGGACGACCCTGTGGCCTCCAATGATTAATACTGGGGAGGGGGGGGGCCCACTGCCACCAATGATTAATACTGGGGGGGGGGGGGGTGCACTGCCCACTGCCACCAATGATGGGGGGGGGGGGGGGGGGGGGGGGGAAGACCCGGTGGCGACTGCCAGCAATGATTAATACTGGGGGGAAGGGGCACTGCCACCAATGATGGGGAGGGGGACCCTGTGGCCACTGCCACCAATGATTAATACTAGGTGGGGGGGGGGGGGGGGGGGGGGGGGGTTACCAGAGGGGGCTGATAAGAGGGAGAGGCTGGGGGGGGCTGATCAGAGGCTGGGGAACTGCCCGTCTGCCCCCATACAGTGTAACGTCTCCTTGTGGCCGCCCCCATACAGTGTAACGTCTCCTTGTGGCTGCCCCCATACAGTGTAACGTCTCCTTGTGGCTGCCCCCATACAGTGTAACGTCTCCTTGTGGCTGCCCCCATACAGTATAACGTCTCCTTGTGGCTGCCCCCATACAGTATAACGTCTCCTTGTGGCTGCCCCCATACAGTATAACGTCTCCTTGTGGCTGCCCCCCATACAGTATAACGTCTCCTTGTGGCTGCCCCCATACAGTGTAACGTCTCCTTGTGGCTGCCCCCCATACAGTGTAACGTCTCCTTGTGGCTGCCCCATACAGTATAACGTCTCATTGTGGCTGCCCCCATACAGTGTACATCTCCTTGTGGCTGCCCGGCTGCCCCCATACAGTGTAATGTCTCCTTGTAGCTGCCCCCATACAGTATAACGTCTCCTTGTGGCTGCCCCCCATACAGTGTAACGTCTCCTTGTGGCTGCCCCCATACAGTATAATGTCTCCTTGTGGCCCCAAGTGTTTTTTTCTTCTAAATGGGCATTTATCGCGATATATATCGTTATCGCGATAAATTTCTTAATATCGTTATCGTGGGAATATTTTTGATATCGTCCAACCCTAGGCCGAAGCAGCAGAGCCGACTGACCCGGCTCTAGAGGGGGCCGAAGCAGCAGAGCCGACTGACCCGGCTCTAGAGGGGGCCAAAGCAGCAGAGCCGACTGACCCGGCTCTAGAGGGGGCCAAAGCAGCAGAGCCGACTGACCCGGCTCTAGAGGGGGCACAACGTGCAGACACCCCTTCGAGAAGGTTGGACCCCAATATATGACACATTAAGTGCTTAAAGATAGGTAATCACTGAATACTTCTGGAAACCCCCATTATATCTTGTGTGTGTCCCGGGGACGGAGGACCCCTTTAAAACCATTTCTGTACAGCTACATGGCGGTTCCAGGAAGGCGTTACTTACCTGTACAGTTCAGACTCTATGAGAGTCAGCTGACGAGCGATCTCTATAGGATGCAAGGTCATCAGGTCAAAGGTCTCACACTGACCCGAGCGACTTATGTGCCACTCTATAGGCGGAGGGGGGCTCTCAAAGGTAATGTTGTGGCTGACGCCGTTCGCTTGAACTTGCTTCTTGCGCCTGATGATTTTGGCGATGGACTCCACCCATTTCTTCATGGACTTTCCTAAATAACATAAAATATCAGAATCTAACAGGGAGAGCGGATTGCCCCTCAGGTAAACCTTCCTGGCACTGATGCGGGGCTTACCTTTAACACTGGAAATGAAGGTTTCTAATCGCTCAAGGAGCTCGGGGTCTCTTTCAAAATCATAGAAATGATGTTCAACCCAATGCCGAAATACATTTAGTACCCTGCAGGAGAAAGCGAAGTCAGTAGGGAGTATAAAGCACAGCGATCTATACTCATCAGCCATAATATTAACACCACACGGGCCTGCTGCTCTGAGCCCTATGTTGCTGGTCCACAACGGGTGGAGATCCGGCCGCATTCCAGCAAATATGCTGAAAATCGGCTGGAAGAAAACAGCTGTACACAGAAGTTTTCTTCCGGCCGATTGTCGCCATATCTTCCGGAATGCGGCTGGATCTCCGCCGGTCCTCATTATAGTGAATAGGGCTGGACGGAGCCTTACAAACCTCGCCGGTGCTGCAGTGCGCAGAGATCCGGCAGGCTGTTCCCTGCCAGAATAGCCTGCCGGATTGCCGCTGCTAGCCTTGGGAAGTCAGGTTAACTCACACTCAGCCAAGCGGAGATGAAGGCTCTGCCCGCAGCCATAGTACACAGGCTCTCAGGTTACGAGTTCCATGCGGATTTGTCACAGATTTTGCCACCGATTTTCCCCTGTACTTTACAACAGATGATGCCCGTAGCATATATTGACATGCCGTGGAATTTAAAATCCACACCACATGCATATTTGCTGCTACAGATTAATCCGCAGCGCACGCAAATTCACAAAAGCAACTCCGCAGCACAGGCCTCCAATGTGGACGAACCCTTAAAGGACTTTTTCCCGAATCAACAGAAAGTGCGATCATTGGGCCTCTCAGCGAACGCAAGAACGGGGACCAGTCCTGTGCACCTGGACGTGAATGGAATGCAGTCATGCATGTGCACTGCTCCTCCTTTTAGACTATGGGACATACGGAGAGACAGACCAGAGTGCAGCGCTCGGTTATCTTCGGCAGCGAGCGCGCGAACCCCTTGGAGTCCCAGGAATCACACGCTGCGCTGATTCTGGTGAAACCCCTTTAAAGTCACTGGCCGCAGATATAAGCAGAACGGGGGACCCACCTGAGTTGCACCGGCTGAACATATTCTTTCCTAAATCTTTTAAGGTTGGTGCTGATTGGCTGTTCTCCCTTCTCTATCGCGATTCGGTCGGCTTCTGTGGGCTCTGGATCCGGTATTTCAAATCTACAGAAGGAAAGCGATTGTATTAGAGGTCTTTGTGCATCGCAAAATAAGATGAATCCTTCCACAGACAACATCTGAAACTGTGGGAGTACGGACAGGATCAGAGCAGATGTCCGGCGCCTATTCTGAAAATAGACCATGTCTTATAAAGGAGAGTACAAAAAACCTCTCTTCATAGCAGTAGGAGCTCAGTTTCAGTGATACAGAGCTCCAAACCCCCTGCAGAGACATTTGGAGCTCTGCATCAATAAAACTGAGCTCAGGCTACTATGAATCTTTTTTTATTTATCCATAGCCTTTAAATTTTATACTTCTTTCTGCCATCAGTCACCACTAGGGGGAGCTCAGGAGATTACTGCATACAGATATATACAGCCACCACTAGAGGGAGCTCAGGAGATTACTGCATACAGATATATACAGACACCACTAGGGGGAGCTCAGGAGATTACTGCATACAGATATATAAAGCCACCACTAGAGGGAGCTCAGGAGATTACTGCATACAGATATATACAGCCACCACTAGAGGGAGCTCAGGAGATTACTGCATACAGATATATACAGTCACCATTAGAGGGAGCTCAGGAGATTACTACATACAGATATATACAGTCACCATTAGAGGGAGCTCAGGAGATTACTGCATACAGATATATACAGCCACCACTAGAGGGAGCTCAGGAGATTACTGCATACAGATATATACAGACACCACTAGGGGGAGCTCAGGAGATTACTGCATACAGATATATAAAGCCACCACTAGAGGGAGCTCAGGAGATTACTGCATACAGATATATACAGCCACCACTAGAGGGAGCTCAGGAGATTACTGCATACAGATATATAAAGCCACCACTAGAGGGAGCTCAGGAGATTACTACATACAGATTTATACAGTCACCACTAGAGGGAGCTCAGGAGATTACTGCATACAGATATATACAGTCACCATTAGAGGGAGCTCAGGAGATTACTACATACAGATATATACAGCCACCACTAGAGGGAGCTCAGGAGATTACTGCATACAGATATATACAGCCACCACTAGAAGGAGCTCAGGAGATTACTGCATACAGATATATACAGACACCACTAGGGGGAGCTCAGGAGATTACTGCATACAGATATATAAAGCCACCACTAGAGGGAGCTCAGGAGATTACTGCATACAGATATATACAGCCACCACTAGAGGGAGCTCAGGAGATTACTACATACAGATGTATACAGATACCACTAGAGGGAGCTCAGGAGATTACTACATAGAGATATATACAGCCACCACTAGAGGGAGCTCAGGAGATTACTGCATACAGATATATACAGTCACCATTAGAGGGAGCTCAGGAGATTACTGCATACAGATATATACAGCCACCACTAGAGGGAGCTCAGGAGATTACTACATAGAGATATATACAGATACCACTAGAGGGAGCTCAGGAGATTACTACATAGAGATATATACAGCCACCACTAGAAGGAGCTCAGGAGATTACTACATACAGATATATACAGCCACCACAAGGGGGAGCTCAGGAGATTACTACATACAGATATATACAGCCACCACTAGAGGGAGCTCAGGAGATTACTATATACAGATATATACAGCCACCACTAGAGGGAGCTCAGGAGATTACTACATACAGATGTATACAGCCACCACTAGAGGGAGCTCAGGAGATTACTGCATACAGATATATACAGCCACCACTAGAGGGAGCTCAGGAGATTACTACATACAGATATATACAGCCACCACTAGGGGGAGCTCAGGAGATTACTGCATACAGATATATACAGCCACCACTAGAGGGAGCTCAGGAGATTACTACATACAGATATATACAGCCACCACTAGAGGGAGCTCAGGAGATTACTACATACAGATATATACAGCTACCACTAGAGGGAGCTCAGGAGATTACTACATACAGATATATACAGCCACCACTAGAGGGAGCTCAGGAGATGACTGCATACAGATATATACAGTCACCACTAGGGATCGACCGATTATCGGTTTTACCGATATTATCGGCCGATATTCAGGATTTTGACAGGTATCGGCATCTATTTTGCCGATACCGATAACGTATTGGGAACACAGAACGCGCTGCTCTCATCACTCTCCGCGTTCCCTCAGCAGCACAGGGGAGAAGGAAGCAGTGTCTCCCTCCCCCTGTGATGCTGCTGCCGCCAATGAGAGGAGAGAAGACAAGAGGAGGGGAGGGGCTGTGGCCACTGCACCACCAATGATGTTGACTTACTCATTCATTCAAATTGAACAGGAAGCGGGAGCTGGCTGCAGAATCACATAGCCGGCTCCCGACCTCTATGAGCGGTAGCTGAGATCCGCAGTAGTTAACCCCTCAGGTGCCACGGATCGCAGCTACCGCTCATAGAGGTCGGGAGCCGGCTATGTGATTCTGCAGCCAGCTCCCGCCTCCTGTTAAATTTGAATGAATGAGTGAGTTAACATCATTGGCTGCGCAGTGTGCCCCCCCAAGCCCCCCAGTATTAATCTTTGGTGGCGCAGTGCGCCCCCCACCCCAGTATTAGAAACATTGGTGGCGCAGTGCGCCCCCCCCCGCCCAAGCCCCCCCAGTTTTAATTATTGGTGGCAGTGGCCATAGGGTCCCCTCTCCCCTCCTCCTTCGATCGGAGCCCCAGCAGTGTAAGCCTGGGGCTCCAATCGGTTACCATGGCAGCCAGGACGCTACTGAAGACGCTACTGCTGCCGTGTGCACAGAGCAGCAGGGACAGTGTGAGATCCTATTCACCCTGATAGAGATCTATCAGGGTGAATAGGACAAGGGCTAAAAGTTAGTAATAAAAAAAACACACCAAAATATTAAGTATAAATGAAAAAGAAAGATTTACAAAAAAAACAACTACACATTAACAATAAAAATATTAATTTTCAGCAGATTTGTGTAGGATTTAAAAAAAAAAAAAAAAAATGAAATTTCACAGAATATCGGTATAAATTATCGGCCAGAAAGTTCACAAATTATCGGTATCGGCCCTAAAAAATCTATATCGGTCGATCCCTAGTCACCACTAGAGGGAGCTCAGGAGATGACTGCATACAGTTTTATTACTATGTATAAAACGTATGCAGTAAGCTTCCCCTAGTGGTGGCTGCAGGCAGCTACAATATGCAGGGGATTTTGAGCTGTGTGGCAGATACCAGATGAGATTACTCAGCACAGAAAGTTGGATCTACAGGTGGAGATTCAATCAGTGTTGGGTACAAGTTGCTGTAAACGTCCAATGTTTCCCCTGAATGTGTTTGTGAATTTAAAAGGGTTTTCCGAGATGTGAATACTGATGACTGGAGGATAGGTAATCAGTATCCAATCACTGGGGGTCCGACCCCCGCCAAACAGCTGTTCAAGAGGCCACCAGTGCTCCTGTGAGCGCCACGGCCTTCTCTCAGCTCACCAAGCACAGCACCGTAAATTGTATCGTGGCCGTGTTTGGTATTGCAGCTCAGCCTCTATGAGGGCTGAGCTGCGCCTGGGCCACATGACCGACGAACGTGAAGTCATTCGGCCTAGGGAAGGCAGCGAGAAGGCTGCAGAGCTACTTCAAACAGCTGATCGGCGGGGGTCCCTGGTGACTGGATCAAGAGCGTAGGTCATCAGTATTAACATCTCGGAAAACCCCTTTAATGTACATTTACTTGCCTTTCGATCAGCAGACTCAGCAGCTCCTGCGGCTTACAAAAAGAGCGATACGTGGTCAGAAAAGTGCGAACGAAGTTTGGATCTGGAAGAAAACAACAACATCAACAATTCACCTTCTCTAACGGTTAAATGTGATCTGTCGTCGGGGAGGAGAACCTACCTGCATACATGTGATAGGTCAGCCTCTCGATGAGCTTCACCACCCTCCCCCCCTTAATGATGGGAATTCCTCCCCTACTCTGCACGTTGTCCTCGAAGACTATGTTCTCCTCGGAATCCTCTTCCACGAAGCGGTAGACGTCCGGGCTGGGCAGGCGCAGCGGCTGCTCGTTCTCCTCCTGGATGAGCACAGAGTCCAGCATCCGGTCCAGCGTGCTGCGGTACTGCAGCGAAATTAGAGCCGCCATCCAGTTGTTCTTCTCTTCAGCTGTCTTGGCGGCAAAGACAACGCTGTTCTCGTCTTTTGAGAGCAGCTCAAAGGCATGCCGGCAATCGCACGAGTCCTCCCGGTCAATGACCTGCACCTTCCTCATGATGAACTTCTCCTTCAAGCGGTACTCCGCCGTGTTGTATCCGGGGATTCGCGACTGGCCGTGATTGGTTTTGCAGCTGATCATCAGCCCGTCGAAGAGGAATATGTGTCGTTCGTGTTTGGCCCCCACCCTGGTCAGGGAGCCCTCCATGATGAACTCATTGCAGCACTGCCCGATGTCTTTACCCTCCCAGCCGTCAATGTTCTTCTGGATTTCATTCATTTTCTTTATCGCCAGGTGTTTGCTGCGCATTTGACCGCTGTACAGGCGCCAAATGGTCTCCCTGAAAAACACGAGCGACTGATGTCATCACTGCTACATAAAAATATATATAATAGGACACAACCTCTGTTATATCTGATTCTAGGAAAGCTGGGCCATTGACCTAGTGATGCACGCCCCCCACTTGCTGCATAACTAAACTAACTTACTATGCAATTCCTGGAAAGCTACAAAATATAGTTTTAGATTTAAATGTTGGATTGTCAAACTTTCCCTGGGGGCGGCCATATTGGAGACACTTCCTTCCTGTATAGCCTGCATAGACTGCGCAGCGGACTGTGTGCACCTTAAGGCAGCTACAATGAAGGAGAGTTAAAGGGGTTATCCCACAAATCAATTTTAATTGTCCCAAAGGTCTATGAGCCACCATTTTGCAATACTGCACTATGCAAGAGCATGAAAACGAGGTGGCGCCATACTATGTATGTAAATGAACACCAGGTGGCGCCATACTATGTAAGTAAATGCCCTGGCTCTTCACAGATTTTTAGACAGTGTGTAAATTGAATATTTGATTCGTTTACAGCATGAATATAATATTTAATGATACGGCTACCCCTTTAATGGTTAGAAAAATGCCACAGATTATTAGTCTGTAAGGTGCACCAAGAAGTGGTGACTCTGTCTGAGTCTACACAGCAAAGCCAAAAAGTGAGCTATGAAAAATCTGCAATGTTTCCACAGATTACATTTCTGAGTCTATTTTTCTGGATATGCTTAAAGGGAATCAGCTGTTTGCACAGACACATAGCTGTGGTTCACCTGCTTTTCTTTTGTTGATCCAAAGCTCTGTTCCTAAGTTGATACTTTTTCTTAATATACAAAGTAGGTCTTTGGTGCAACAAGAGCATCACCATTGCTCTTGTTGCACCCAAGCTCCACTCCTTTTTGGGGCCAGCGCCTCCCTCGCTGCCTTACCAATACCCATCTCTGTCAATCAAAGCAGCTAGGGTGTGGCTGACCACAGAAAGGAGTGGAGCTTGGGTGCAACAAGAGCAATGGTGACGCCCTTGTTGCACCAAAGGCCTACTTTGCATATTAAGGGAACGGAGCCTCGGATTTACAAAAGAAAAACAGCATTTTAAATCAGGTGAACCACAGCTATGTGTCTATGCAAACAGATAGTGAGGTGTTGCTGGTGACATTCCCTTTCCAAAAATTCCCGGCCTCTTTCTTACCCCGGCCGGCGGCGCGGCGAATGCTTATTGTAAATACGTTCCATGCTACATCGAAGGTTGAGCAGAGCGGTGATGGCTTGTTTCAGGCACTCTCTGTCCTCCTGGTCTTCGCTCCGTTCTTGTAACATCTAAATATTGGGGGAAATGACGACAAATCTCATCAGCGCCGCAAACTGCCACACGGACAATTCACAAGTCAAAATAATAAAAAATACATTTCATTTTACAATTAACACGGGTGATCTCTACAACACAAAAAACACAACAGCGACTTTATCATATACGTTGCTTGTCAATTTCTCCCAATTTTCCTAGAACTCCGCTTGCGGTCAGTAAATTAAAGGCTGTGTACACTTCTGAGGGCATTTTTTTATTAATTGCATTTTACTCGTTTTGGCCTACAAATCATTTTTTCAATTGGTCTTTATTAAAAACGTTCAGCCATGGGCTTTAAAAAATAAAATTAAAATAACAATCAGTCTGTTTGCAAGTGTTTTCTTTGAATCTCATCATCTGACAGCTCATGTGTGGCTCTTATCTCTGAACTCCTGACCTCAAACACATATTTAAGCCACATTCTTATCAGTTTGATAGGAATTGAGCTATAATAAGTGCTTAGTGACAGCTTGCAAACAGGCAACGGCTGAAGACAGATTTTTTTTAACCCCTGTATCTCATAAACAGCTGAACATTTTTAATAAAGACCAATCAAAAACTGATTTGTAGGCCAAAACGTGTCAAATACAAGCATAATAAAATGTACCTGAAGGCAGGGCTTGACAAATTTCCTCGGAATCTAGGAGCCAGCTAAAAAAGTTAGGAGCCAGGCGGAGCCGCGTCATAAAATCTATATTGCGATATAATTTTAAGCATGTGCGATATGCGATATATATCGCAATATATTGTTTTCTATATTGGGGGGGTGTTTAAACTTTTTTATTTAATAACTATTAGCCTCCTTAATGGCTAGAACCCTTGTCATATTCCCCCTAATAGAGCTCTATTAGGGTGAATAGGACTTTACACTCTCCCTGCTGCCCTGTGCTTTGTGACCATGGCAGCCAGCCTATCATGTGCCCCCCAGCCTCTGATCAGCCCCTCCAGCCTCTGATCAGCCCCTCCAGCCTCTGATCAGCCTCTCCCCCTTATCAGCCCCCTCTGGTAACAAACCCACCCCCCCCTCCCTCCCTAGTATTAATCATTGGTGGCAGTGGCCACAGGGTCCCCCTCCTCCATCATTGTGGCAGTGGGCATTTCCGATCGGAGTCCCAGCAGTGTAATGCTGGGGCTCCGATCGGTTACCATGGCAGCCAGGACGCTACTGAAGTCCTGGCTGCGATGGTATGTTAGTGAGCAGCATTATACTCACGTGCGCCGTGATCTCCTTCTTCTCATAGGTCTGTGCGGCGCATTGCTAATGCTATAAGCATTAGCAATGAGCCGCACAGACAGAAGAAGGAGCGCCCGGCGGCCACGGTGCACGTGAGTATAATGCTGCTCACTAACATACCATCGCAGCCAGGACTTCAGTAGCATCCTGGCTGCCATAGTAACCGATCGGAGCCCCAGCATTACACTGCTGGGACTCTGATCGGAACTGCCACCAATGCAGACAAACATTCCCGGCACCCGACCTCTGACAGGACGCTGTGATCCGCGCGATTAACCCCTCAACTGAGGGGTTAATCGCGCGGATCACAGCGTGCAGTCATAGGGGCCGGGATATGGCCGGCACATTGGTATTCAGGCATTCATTGGTGGCGCAGTGGCCACAGTCCCTCCCCTCCTCCTCCTCCTCTCTTCTCATTGGTGGTCAGCGGCAGCCGCGCACAGTGGAGAGGGAGGGACTCCTCTCCTTCTCCAATGTGCCGGCTCAGGAAACCATGGTGCGCGCCGAGAGCGCATCTTTGAAAACGGGCTGACAAATACCCAAGCGCCAGGACCAAATTCCTGGTCGCCATGGCGACCTGGGATTTGTCGAGCCCTGCCTGAAGGTGTACATCGCCTTTAAATTCAAAAATGTAAAACTCTGCTTTAATCAGTTCCTGTGCGATAATTTTACGTTTGGCCTGTAAATGATTCCCTCTTACCTCCAATAACTCGAAATAGTGCAAACAGTGGTAAACGGGAAGCAGCATCAGACGCGGGAGGACGTATCTCACGGCTTCTTTAAAGCCTCCCGAAATTGACTGCAGGAAAAAAAAACACCCAGAAAATAATGGAGAATGAGAAAAACCAATCGGGTCTAAACTGAATCTCACATTATAAGCAGCTGGAACCAGTGAGGACAGCACATTAACCCCTTCTGCTCTGGGGATTTGGGGTCTTCAGGAGCTTTATTTTTTTTCTTTTTCATTTCCAGTAAATGTTAGATCAACGGCCATAACGTTGTTTGTTTGGTTACTGACAATTTTTATGCTTTTTTTTTTTTTTAATCAATGCTTTTTATTCATTCATTTTTTTTACAATTTTTAGGCTTGTAGCTTGATAAAAGTTTTAATCATACGCGTTACTCTAGTGTTTTATTGACTTGGAGACTTATTTGTGTTTGGCCTTGTGTACTGATAAATCTGATCTATTACATGTCTGTGTTAGGTAGTGTTATTGGAATGGGTTTTTATGTGTAATGTATTTTTTTTATATTCTGCCTCTCGAAGGGCAGACCATTTGGGAATTTATTCTTTCCACTGTTAGTTCTTTGCAGAGTCTAGATGGAGTAGTACTGACATCCTGGCAATCAGGTTACCACCCACAGGACCCCTAGATACAGTGGGGGGGATCGTCTCTCCAGGGTCCCCGTCAGTCATCCGAGTAGGGCAGTTATTTTACGTGTATATATGCAATGGTGCAAGCTTTAAAGCCTATAGGCCAGATTTATCATTAGCTCAAGTCAAAATAATGGAGTGAAAAATTTGCAAATTTTTGCGCAATCGCTAAAACTGCGCAAAAATGTGCAACTTTTATTGGCTCTGCGCTATACTCGCCAGTTTTCTGAAAGTGGGCGTGTTTTCTTATGTAAATGAATCTCTGGACAGATTTACAATTGCAACAATTTAAAAAAGTCCAATTTCACTCCAGTGAGGACCATGCTTATCTTATGCGACTTTTTAATAGAACATGCAACCTTTTTTGTAAAGCCGCTTACTGACGGATAAACTGCTACTGTCAAACCACATTTATCACAGTATTAAAGGACCATTAATAAATCTGACTTAGCCAAAAGTGACTTTGGACATGTGTAAAAGTGGAGTAAGATGTAAGTGTAATAATAAATCTGGCCCTATGTACACATTCAGAGGCAATTCTCTTTTTTTTTTTTTAGGATTGCAAGTTACTCAAGTAATTTTTTCAATTGGCCTTTATTACAAATATTGAGCCATTTTGTCACAAAGCGTTACCTGTTTTTCTAGATGTGTGATTCACACTTTCACTTTGTGCCGGTCATCTAATAACCCTTATCTGTAAACTACTAGGAGGTCATAAACACTTATCTATAACGAGTGAATGAGTGTTTATAAGGTCAGATATAAGGAGTCCGTCAGCTCCCCGACTGCCGGAAAAGACAGAAAATCCAAAGGGTGCTACGAGAGCATGTCAGCTCTGTACAGAAAAAAGGGCGCCATATTTTTAATAAAGACCAATTAAGAAATTATTTTTAGCTCAAAATGAGTACTATGCAATAAAAAAATTAATAATAAATGCTCCCAAAGGTGTACATAGTCTTTAAGCCCCTGTGTCTCCTGCCATCAATGATATTAAAGGGCAAGTACAAATTTGCAGTCACATTCTTGAGTGTCCATGCAATAAAAAAAACACAAGAACTTTTGATATGTCATACCGAATTACATCAAGGTGCGCGGAGCGGCCATTTATGAAGCACAGAGACAGGACGTTCGGGCCCCGCACACTTACAGGCACGCAGGGTAATAATGGCGGGACAACCCTCTACACTGCAAACAACCTGAAAGCACTCACCTGAAAGTACAGCGCAACGACCGGCTTCGCCATGAGGTTGTGGAAGTGTTCCTGGAACTGGGTGGCAAGGATGTCCTGGGATAAGGTTTCATAAGGATCAAAGGCCTGTTCCTTGGGGGAAAAGCCGGGAGAAGGTAAGTGACCGGGGAGGATAATCTCATAAATACCATTACAAGTCAGCAAAAAGCCAAATCGCACCGTGTAACCCGAGGTCCCGTCCTGTGGTCTATAATCCCTCCACATTAAACTAAGCGTAACGCAAGGAGCACATCCACCTCACTCCTCCACCGCCCGATCCTCATTCCCCACGCAGTGATCATCTATTCAGAGTAGCAGAGGACAACCATTTCTGACGACTATTTTCACTGCTTCAGATTCCACAATGCAATTAGTAGCTGCAGGGAACTTATTAAGGACTATATTTACAGCTGCCAGAGGGGGAAGTAGATTGACCGGGGACTAAACTGCAAAAAGGGAGGAGGAGACTTACTGTGGTCTGTAATTATGGCTGTCAGAGGGGGAAGAAGACTGACCGGGGACTAAACTGCAAAAGGAAGGTGGAGACTTACTGTGGTCTGTAATTATGGCTGCCAGAGGGGGAAGAAGATTGACCGGGGACTAAACTGCAAAAGGAAGGTGGAGACTTACTGTGGTCTGTAATTATGGCTGTCAGAGGGGTAGAAGACTGAGCAGGAATTTACTAGGGACTCTATTTATGGCAGGCTGCGAGAGGGAGGAGGAGACTGGCTGGTGTTGATGTGATGCAGGGAGACATATAAAGTAGGAAAACAACGATAAATGTCCAGCACCGAGATGAATAAAAGTCTTCAATCTTTATTCAATACATTTTAAAGAATACAATTCTTCACGCGGACAGAGGTAACGCTACCAACGCGTTTCGATCTATCAGATCTTAATCATAGTAGGGGTCAAATGCAAGTATAGTACTCTTATATACCTGGAATGAATAAGATGGCTCCGCCAACCAGGTAGGAATTGCCATTACCACACAGGCGGTTGTGATATCAGCCATTCCTTGCATTTAACCCCTGCTGTTCACAATTACACATAAAAACAATGTCATATAAAATAAAATAAAATATAATAAATGTGCAACAGAACATCTGACACCCAGTTAAACTTTGATGAAGCAAATCCAAACATCCACAACTCAGTATAAAAAGGAAATTGCCCTTTTTAAACGGGGATATTACATGAGCATATATAAACATGCGTAGCTTTGGGACATGACATTATTCCTCTGAGGGGCCCACTGAGGCACATCGGCATATCGGGGCCACTACACTGAATTCCATGACATTGTACAGCAATTCATCTATACCCCATACATTTTTCACAAGAGACATTCCAAAATTAAATTGTGTGTCGTGTACAATGGCGAATGACCTCAGGGTGTTTTAAATATTAGATTTTATTTTTGTAGGCCAATCGGGTTAGTAGTGATACATTATTTCACGCTTCATATTTAAACCGTTAGGGGCTATTGTGTTGCATTGAAATATCCAATACACCTCCCTATTATGCAGTAGATCTTTGACATTGCCGCCCCTAGACGGATTTTTTGATTTTTTTTTTCCCATACCAATCACTTGCAGCCCCATTAGTGAACCTTTATGTGCCTGTAAAAAAATGTTTGGATACACTTGATATGTTCCTATTTGTTTTTGGATTAGTGATGTCATTAAGATGTTCTAAAATACAAGTATTACAAAGAGCACAGGATTATGTAAATGACAAATGTAGTATTGCAATTGATATAATTCCTAATTGTGAAAGATGCAGTGTCATCTGCGTTTGAAAACGGTTTACTTAATACTACATGTCCGCATGTACGGCACACGGATGTGAACCACATCTATAGAAGCCGGTACTTTGTAGCCGAGTAGCCTTGTGTGTTTTTATGGACTGGAATAAACCAGGTGATGAGATTTGTCCTATCGATGGGGGTCTCCTATAAATAACATCACATCCCTGTTGTATCAGTCCCCTTAACGTAGCATCATCTTCCAAGATGGCCAAGTATTTATGATCAATACCTTTAATCTGATTGCTATATTGGAGAATAAGCAACGGTTTACTTTTAAATCTTGTTGTTTGCAACTCTGCTTTTTTATTGATATTTTTATTAACAAGGCTGATACGTTTTTTTTTTGGAGACGGTCTGGCATGGCGTAGGGACCAATTTGTATAACCGCGCATTTTTAGCCGTTGGGTCAGTATTTCTGCCTCCTTCTCATATTGGGTAGGATCAGAGCAGTTGCGCGTAACGCGTGTTAATTTGCCTATGGGGATTGCTTTAATGGTGTGTTTTGGGTGTGAACTGGCAGCGTGTAAGACTGTGATGAGTGGAAGTGACTATTAGTTCCTCCTCCATTCCACACAGTGTTAAATCCAGAAAGAAAAAAGTGTGTGGATCTCGATGGTAAGTGAACCTCAGATTATAGTCATTTCTGTTTAAAGGGGTTATCCCATCTTAGACAATGGGGGCATATCGCTAGGATATGCCCCCATTGTCTAATAGGTGCGGGTCCCACCTCTGGGACCCGCACCTACAATGAGAACGGAGCCGGGGAGAGTTGTGGCTGGAGGACCCCGGGTTTCCCAGGGTCCGTCCACCACCAGGCACAGCTCCCCGCCTGAAGTGAATTGGAGCGCACCATGCATGCGCGGCCAACGCTCCCATTCATTTCTAGGGGCCGACGGAAATAGCCGAGACAGCGCTCGGCTATTTTCAGCGGCTCCATAGAAATGAACGGAGGGCGGCTGCGCATGCACAGTGTGCCCTCCTCCACTTTCTCCGCTCCGTTCTCCTTGTAGGTGCGGGACCCGCACCTATCAGACAATGGGGGCATATCCTAGCGATATGCCCCTATTGTCTAAGATGGGATAACCCCTTTAAATGTTTCACAAATTCTGGTATGGCAGACACGTCGCCCCTCGTCCTCACCTCCGCTAAATCTTCAAAGCAGCTTCCAACCAGCGGATGTGGACTACACTCATCCGTCATCTCCACCGTGTCCTCAATCAGACCAAGGAGCTTCACTGTTAATTCATGAATGTCCAGAATGTTACTGAAGATAATCTCTACGTCCTGTGAGGAGACACAACATGGAGATCAGCTCCTCAACACACAGAGGAGGTATGTAAGAGATGTAGTCGGCACAGCAGCAGAATAGTGAGTGCAGCTCTGGAGTATAATGCAGGATGTAACTCAGGATCAGTACAGGATAAGTAATGTATGTACACAGTGACTGCACCAGCAGAATAGTGAGTGCAGCTCTGGAGTATAATGCAGGATGTAACTCAGGATCAGTACAGGATAAGTAATGTATGTACACAGTGACTGCACCAGCAGAATAGTGAGTGCTGCTCTGGAGTATAATGCAGGATGTAACTCAGGATCAGTACAGGATAAGTAATGTATGTACATAGTGAGTGCAGCTCTGGAGTAGAATACAGGATGTAACTCAGGATCAGTAATGTATGTAGACAGTGACTGCACCAGCAGAATAGTGAGTGCAGCTCTGGAGTATAATACAGAATAGAATTCAGGATCAGTACTGTAATAAGTTTGCAGAGTGGTAAATTATATGAAAACCTCATAAAAAGAACTGATTCTTAAAACGTACAGCTTAGACGGCGGCTCTAGATGAGTCCATGTGGTTGTTGGTACGAGGCGTTTTGTGAACCTTGGACTCGCTGATGTCATTCAGTGACATTGAAATCCACTTTAAACAGTTTGAGCAAACACTTCTCTGTTTTTTCCTACAACTCCTTAGAAATAACTTAAAGATATGAGAAGCTGGAAGTGACTAGACCAGAAGAATAAACACTGGAGGCAGACGAGCGTGACTTTACCGGCAGCGCTCACCGCTCTTAGGGCGACAATCAGGTTGCAATCAGCAACACTGCGGAATCTGATAGTCATTAGTCACTATCCACAAAGTCATTATGTGAATGTTTAAAGGGGTCAGAAAAACATGGCTGCTTTCTTCTGGACACAGCGCCACATCTGTCCGTTATTGCGGCTCGGCTCCATTCGAGTAAACTGACTAGTTCCACAGTTTTCAATCTGCCGCATGTCAGTTTACACCACAGATTTCACTCCTTGCTTTTTAACCTTTGCAATGTGAAGGTTGAAAGCAGCAGAAGAGGCACTGCAATCCCAGCAACAGACAATGCTGAGCGTTTTTGCAGCCGTCGCTTTCACCCTGATCGGCTGCTTATTTTTAGACTCGCCAACGTGTGGATGTATCCTAAGGGCGCGCACAGGGTTAAACACACAATAACCTGGGGGGAAAAAAAATCATCACATGGAGTCTCAGGGTAAGTCCTCACGTGACGAATTTTGCTGGTTTCTATACGTCAGTCACATGTTTTTCTGGCTTTTCTTCATTTATCCCAAAGAAGCAGCTGCCAAACTCTCCGCAGCCTGAAATGTCAGATAATAGGGGGGCAAGAGAGTGCCCAAAGTCCTGACAAATCCCAAACTCTATCAATATTCTGCTCTGGCCGGTCATTCGTACATCACATCTTGCAGTGACTGGATGATGAGGCGATGTGACATCGCTAGGGCGTCTGGTGGGGCAGCAGAAGAGATCAGCGGCGCAGGCTGCAGCACATTGGCGTTATTACTACACAGTGCTGAGATCCGGCATGGGATCGCGAAACCACAGCAAAACGTTTCCGTTATAATAATACAACCGGCTGCATCCATTCAGAACAGATCCAGTTGTATTATATTGAAAATGACGAAACTGTGTCCGAAAAAATTAACGATCCGGCACCACTGACTTACATGGTTTTTGGTGACGGGTCCGGCTTGTCCAGTTCCCATGCCTCACACAAAAACGCTGCTTGCCTGAGAACGCAACAAACCGGAACGGAATGCATTCTGGAGCACGCCGTTCCGGTTTGTCCCCATGGACAATAAATGGGGACAAAACTGAAGCATTGTGCTGCAATTTTGAGATCCTATGACGGATCTTAAAACAGGACAGCACAACGCCGATGTGAAAGTTTTTTTTAATTTTTTTTTTTTAAAGAGGATTTGTCAAAATCTCAGAAAACCTTTTCACCTTCAACACAAAAAACACCGAAAGTCCTCGCTCTTACAAAACTGCTGATTGTCAATTTCTGAGCTCAATGACTACAGCGACACCGTAACCAAAGCAGGAACACCATGGAGACCATAAAATACACGGCAAGTGTTAGTGACGTGATAATATCTCTGCTACCTGCAGTCTGTACACACAGCACTTATCAGGGAAAGGCCGCCTGCCACTTATATCCAGTCCTGCAAATCTAAAGTTTCTGATCTTTACCCCTTTTGCACACTTATCTCCCTGACACCAAAAACATTGGGGAAGGTGAAACCCTGCAACCTCTGCCTTTTGGGGGGAGTGTCAGGAGGTCCCCATTTATTTTAGTTGGTCCCACCAAAATGGATCTAATATGTATGATGAGCTTAAATCCTAGCCAAAATCTTTAATCAGCAGCAAGAAATGCAGCGTTAGACACGGCGGTCCGATTGCTTGGTTAAAGTGGTAGTCTCATCTGAGACATTGGTGGCATATCACTAGGTGCAGGGCTCAGAGGTGGGACCCTCACTTATCTCTAAAAAGGGCCACGGAAATGAATGAGAGCACACTGCGCATGTGTGGTCGTCGTTCATTCATTTCTATGGGACGGCTTGGCTATCTTCGGCAGTCCCATAGAAGTGAACTGAGCAGTGGCTGCACTTCCCGAAAATAGCCGAGAGCGTTCACCCAGCTATTTTTGGAACTCCAATAGAAATGAATGGAGAGAACATCACGCTGGCTCGAAGTAGTCTCATTCAGCTACGGGGGCCCGTTATATTTATCGAGATAGGTGTGCAGTCTCAGAGGTGGGCCCCACACCTACCCGACATTGGTGACATATCCTTGCGATATGCCACCAATGTCTCCGATGAGACAACCCCTTTGACCCCACAATGCCCAAAGCTGCTCCTTCAGAAACCTGCATTGTCCGCGTCAGGTTCCTTCTCAGACCCGACAGCCCTTACTGATGCTGGATCTCATTCTGCCAATTCACAGCCAGAGATGCGGCTAGGATTAGTGACATCAGGCAATCGCACAGCTAGCAATTCCTGACTGCAGTGCAGCCGTCATGTAGTCAAGTTGAGAAAAGCAGAACTCACATTGGGAGTAAAGAGCTTTTTGTTAGCCAGGAACGCCTCCCGGAAGACCTTGATGATCAGGTTCAGCTCACGCAGATATTGTCTTTCTCCAGCAATTTCCGTCCTGACCAACTCGTAATAGTTAAGTTCCCCCGTTGAGGACGGTTCCTCGTCGCAGAGCGCCACTAAGCCGATGTCGTCGTCCTGGTCGAACATGTCCATCAACACCTGGAGGGGAGGACAGGAGGCACAGTAATTCTAGATCTTACATATATACACTGAGGATGCTTGCTAGCAAACAGGAAAGTTCCCATTCACTGACAGCAGGCACAGATAAAAATAAAATTGGAGAAGTTTATATTCTAATATTTGCATTTCCTTTTCTCTAGATTTGTCGCTGTCTGTACATTGCGCTTGTCCCCCGGCTCCTCATTTATAATGCGAGGCGCTGCACATACCATTGCACCTCACCCCAAAAGCTGTGACTGACCTGCATGAAAATAACTAAATTGGAATACAAGGATCAGCGGTTGGACAGCAGTGATTTCTGCAAAGATGAATGCTGCACTTGTGAGAGTCCAGCTATCCATCCATTTCTGAAAGGTGGAGATTTACAGGCCCATTAAACTCAATACTAGCTGAAGAACTTGGTCTTCACATGTCGCCACCTAGTGGCAGCAGATATTGTTGGCAGTGGCAGAGCATATTATTTATAGCAGTTAGTTCCAGGCACAGCCACTACCAAAAGTGTGGCACTGTGCCTGGTAAACAAGGTAGAGGATGTGGCGCCCGCTGCAGCCCCTTCACTTAGCCGATCAGCAGGAGAGTTGGAACGCCAACAGTTTTGGACCCCCCCCCAAACCTGAATCTCTGCCGTCACTGTGTGGATACCCGGTCTCACCTTATCAGCACACATAGACACTTTGATGTCCTGCTGCGAGATCTCGTAGTGTCGGATGTTAAAGACATAGTTTCCGGCTAGCTTTAAGATGTCAGCGGAGATGTACTCCAGCACCGCCACGATGTAGAGAGCGACATGGTAGTCCACCTTGTAGCCGAGCACTTCCTGATACGGAAAAGGAAAGACAATTGGGGTTGTCAGGTTGTCGCATTAAGTGCAGATCTGCCTAATCAACATTGTACAAAGTGAACTTCACTCCGACAGACATAAATCGCCAGCGGATACACGACTATGTGGTCACCCAGCTTCCCAGGCTCCTAAAAGGTAACCTATCCTTAGTAATGCGTTATTAAAGGGGTGGTCTCATCTGAAACACTGGTGGCATATCGCTAGGATATACAACCAATGTCATATAGGTGCAGGTCCCACCTCTGGAACCCGCACCTATCTCCAGAATGGGACCCCCAAACTGAGAGGAAAGAGGCCGCACATGTGCTATTCATTTCTATGGCACTGGCGAAAAAAGCAGAGCATTGGCTTGACTATCTCCTGCATATAAGTGAATGGAGCAGTGGCCGCGATTACGCAGTGCGCTCTCCATTAGTTTCTATGGGACTTCCGAAAATAGCCGAGCGAGTGGGACTCCCGTGCGCTTGCACGGTGTGCTCTTCTTCACTTTCGGAGGTCCGTTCAGGAGACAGGTGCATGTCCCAGAGGTGGGAACTGTACCTATCTGACATTGGTGGCATAGCTGAGCGATATGCGAAACAGTGCCACACCAGTCCATGGTTTGTGTCTGGTACTGCAGTTCAGCCCCATTCACCTCAGAAGCGGAGCTGCAATACCAGACGCAACCTGTGTACAGGTGTGGTGCTATTTCTGCAAGGCAGCAGCCATGTCTTTTTAAAGCCTGTACAAGCTATTTAAAGGGGTTGTCCAGCTTTCAAACACTTTCAGGCAGCCACGACAGACCTGTGGAGGGAAGCACACTTACATGCTCCCCGCTGCTCAGTTCTGCATCCTGTGGTCCACCATTCTGGAAACTGACAAGCGGAGACTGGAGCGCAGTGTATTGAAGGCGCTGGAACCAAGCAGCAGAGAACAGCAGACAGGGGTTAAAGGGCATCCTGCCCAAAAGTGTTTGACAGCTGGACAACCCCTGTAAGCAAATTTGCAGCTCTCTAATCTGGGAGAGTTGCCATGTTGGTTGTCCCCCCCAGTGCCCCTAGAATCCATACATAAAGGTATTGGGTCTACCTTCAGCGAGGGGTGTATTTTATCCACAGGAAGCAGCAGGGGATTCCTTCGCTTTCGCTTTTCAATGGCGGACTGAGCATCGGCAATGGCCCACTTGTCGATCGGATGGGGGAAGGTTTTCTGCACTCGCTCCTACAAGACGGAATGACATTATTACAATCCAGTGTATCCCAATCCGCTCCATGCTGCCCCACGTCCTGCTCGGGACCCTCACGTCATCCCCTACAGGTGCTGTGCCGGGTGACCAGACGACTAGGAGATCACCAAGAATCCCTAGAAAAAGTAATGACCAGCGACCCATGGAAACCAAAGGAGGCCGGGGCCTGAAAACACTACCGCTGAGCGGGCAGCAACCCTGTGCAAGCCCATATACTATGCCTGGGACGCTGCCATCTTAATCGTCAGCTGTGTGGCGTCTGCCCAGAAAGCAATAACACAGATTCTAAAAGGGTCGTCGGGTTATAAGACCACTTTGCGGTAACAGAACGCCCCCCTCCTGATCTGCTTCTTCCCTCAGAAACAGAGCCACTCTGATCGATGGGCTGGGGCTGGTACTGCAGCTCAGCTCCATTAGAGTGCATGGGGCTGCGCTTCGGTCGCTTTCAGTCATTTGCGCTCTCTCCCTCCCCCAAAATCTCCTCTCAAGACTCTTACGCAAACTGTATGTAGGAGAAGACCCCCAAAGTGGAAGCGGCCATATTGCGTGGGCAATGGGAACACTTTAAAGGGGTTCTTCTGCTCTACAGAACTGATGGTCCATCCGCAGGACATATCAGCTCTCCTACCAATCAGCAGGATGACCGGGCACAACATGGTGGCGTCGTCGGCGTCTGGTATTACAGCTCAGTCTGGCACCGTTCCCATCAGCTGAACGGCGACAGCACTGATCCAGACCCCCTAGATCTAATATGGATGACCCACCCGAAGTCAGGCTGTACACATGAGACACCCGGCAGCTGAACGCTCTCTGCCCGAGCCGTACACATGCGCACTCGGCCACGACATGAGAGAAACAAGCTGTCGGATCTCTCTGTGGACATCCAGCATGCCCGATCCTTAGCGCCCCTAAAACCTCCGATCAGGGAAGAATCGAGAGACCCCCCCCCCCCCTCCGATCATACACATTATAAGGTCAGTCAGTCCCACTGACATCACTGGGTTCTGCGGACAGACACCTGATGTGCAGAGACCTGATCTGTAGAGTTGGGGAACCCCTTTAACCTTACCTCCACATCCTGGACAGTCCTGGGCTGGGCAATGCACAATTTACTAAGAAGCTGAAGGATGAGCTCCTCGATGTAATACAAGGAGTCTTCTTTGGCGGCGAGGGTGGGGTGCACTTGTTGTAGGACCTGCGGGGGGACAGAAACATACAGGTTGTGTTAGAATACGGGAGTTGTCTTATTCCTTAAAGTCCAACATGGCCGGGGCTATCACCCAGCTTTCTTGGGGTCCTGATGCACCCTCCATCTTGGTCCAGATCTGCCCTCCACTAGGAAGCCGCACTGTCGGCCATATTGGTGCTCACTATTTGGTACCTGGCGTCCATTCGGTAGCCCGAGGCGCGCCTGCCCGGGGACCACAGGAAGCTGCGCTGCTCTTAGTTGGCGACTGAGGCTTTGATAATGATAAAAAGTAGGAAAGTACCCATAAAGAGAGGACTCGATTAACAGGCAAAACCAGTATGTGGGTACACGGCTGCCAGAGCAGGGTGTGTCCTCTGCACAGTCACGTCTTACCCATTGAACCAAGACAAAAATCCTCTATGTTTCTCATGCGAGCCCCGAGAGGGGAGTGACAACCAATCTGGCTGGCAGTGCAGATCCGGAGGGGGACGTCACCCATCCGTCCTAGAGTCCTGAGCGCCCGGGATGGCGAAGACCTTGAGGCTGATGTTATGGCTGCCATGTAAGGGCAGGAGGATCCGTTAAACTACTACTACCCCCATTCTTCCTTACTAATCTCCCACGTAGGCGACAGGCGCTCCCCTCTTTTCACCAGTCCTTCTACATTGGAAGCCTATGGGTGACATTCTATCTAGAGAGGATACGTCGCCCATAGGCTCCACTGCAAGAAACCGCACCCCGTACAAAGACCCCCAACATCCGCCTCCCAGCGAGACGTGAACAGCGTCTTATAATAGGATCACCATTCTGTCATCATCAAACGTGACGGAGACCTCGACAAAATGCCCCCCGGACGGGTCGTGTACAGGCAGGAACGTACCGGAGAGGAGAGAGTCAGTTCATTAGGCGGGTAATTCCGATGCAATGGGTTGGAGTACTCCTTTAATACTGGACCTGGTGCGTTCGTGTATTATACAGACTGCCCGGTGAATATAATGGGGGCCATGTAATACCCCAGGGGTCATGAAGACCCTCCGGCTGCCCCCCTGGTGGTAACTGATCATATCTGGTTCCATCAATCGGCTCAGTATCAGGGACCCCCCCCCCCCCAACGAAAATCTGTCGCAACTGACTGTAAAGAGGACCTATCCGCTCCCCGGACACGTCTGACTAACTAAATACTTCTATTCCTCATAAAATAACTGTTCTGGAGCATATATCCTCATCATTCTGCATTGTGTCATTTCCTCCATTGTTCCTCCTGGAAACATATGAATGTTAAGAGTTGGGGGCGACATCAGCTCTGAGAGTATAGAAACACGCGCGCCCCATTGGTAACAACCAGTTTTACAGGAGGAATAATGGAGGGACAACACAATGCAGAGTTAAATGAAAAAATGTTGCAGAATTGTTGTATTATGGGGGGATATAAGTACAACTGTCAGGAGAGCGGACGGGACTCATAAGGGGTCTTGAGGGCATAAAAAGTGACCGCTACAGTGCAGCGTCAGCCATCGTGAGACTGTAAAGCGGATCCTATGGAGCGCACACGAATGATGAGGACCGCTCATGGTTTTGCTCCACTGAATAAACCCGAGTGGCACCTTCTGCGGTTGTAGTGGTGTCCCCCCCCCCCCCCCCCAAAAAAAGTCAGTGTGAACAAGACTAACGAGCTCACCCCGAACCCCCTCCCCCGATCTATCCAGTGCAGTATATAATCTCCAGACCCCGTATACAGCTGCCCGAGAGCCTTCCACCAGACGAGAATAGCCTGTAACCTGAGCTCCGGCTAATGGCTGCAGCGCCCAGCACTTTGGGGGTATTAATGGATTCTTGTTTGCCTCGCTCTGATCCCTCTATTCCTGCGCATGCAGCTCAGGAGCGGTCTGCAGGGTTAATAAACCGGGCGCGCTGGAGACGGGAATATACAGGGGAGGGGGGGGGTAGCAAAGCTGGGGTGTACACAGGGCAGATAACACTAGTGGGGGGTACAACCCGCAGACCCCTGATCAGCAGCATGTGGGGGAGGGGGAAGCACAGCCGGGGTGTACGCAGGACAGATAACACTAGTTGGGGGTACAACCCACAGACCCCTGATCAGCAGCATGGGGGGGGAGGAAGCACAGCCGGGGTGTACACAGGGCAGATAACACTAGTAGGGGGTACAACCCGCAGACCCCTGATCAGCAGCATGGGGGGGGGGGGGGGGGACAGCTGGGGTGTACACAGGGCAGATAACACTAGTAGGGGGTACAAGCTCACCAACCCCCCCATTTCTCGGCGCACATCTAGAAGGGCTCACTGCGTTGGGAGGCAGACTCCACGCTGCCCCCTATCCAATGCAATATCGCTCCATACCCAGCGAGATTCTCCGGTGACACTCAGGAGGATCCACGTGACGTCACACAGCACAAGCCGCTCCGCAGCCTTCACCTTCCGCAGACTTATCCTCTCTGCACAGTGTGAACTGCTGCGGATCCACAGTGGCAAAATTCTGCAATGGGTGAACCCGGCCTTAAAGGGGTTGTCCCCTCCAAGTGATGGGCTATCCTCAGCATGTGATTGGCGGGGGTCTGACACCCCCCACCCCCACTGAACTACACAGCACAGTCCATGGTACAGAAACTACATACAATGGACGGATCGGTGGACTGTCGCTTCAGCTGATCGGTGGGGGGGGGGGGGGGGGGGGGTTAGGCCATCAGTATCCAAATTCCTGGACAACCCCTCGAACCCTCATCAAATCTGGCAGCGTCTCACACGATTGCACACACACTAGGTAAAATAATAAATAAATAAAAAGTTAAAAAACAAACAAAAAAAACAAACACCGGCTGCCATTATCAACGGTTATAATAGGAAGTCGAACCCCTAAATACGGAGGCCCCCCCCCCCGCATGTAACTGAAAGTGAACGTCCCCTTTAAGTGCTTTTCCAATGGAATCAATCGGGAGGAGGCGACGTCTGTATTCGGAGACAAATAGCGGCAATAAAAAGCCGGGACAATTTACTTTTCTGTTCACATGGCGAGCGAGCACTTGTTTTTTTGTGGGGCACGCTGTCGTTTTTATCGCCATCATTTTAGGGGCTACCTATTGCTTTTTCATCGCTTTTTATTTAATTATTTTCCGGGGGTGAAGTCACCAAAAACTGTGATTAAGCCATTTTGTATCGGGTCGCCTACACCACAGACTGTAATATGATGGGGTGCGCGAGGTCGGCCAGCAGCATGGCATCTGAGGGGTTAAATGACTGATCGGAGGGATGAGCCCCGGCCAGGTGTGGAGAGAGTTCAGCTCCTGCTGTAAATGTACGGCCAACTGGTGAACCGGCTGCCATGACAGTTTGGATTTTACCCCTGCTGCTTCCTCCAGAGATAAGCGGCATCACATGAGTCTGAACGCTGCTTATCCTTGCCTCCCTGTGGGAATGACACAGATCACAAGATCAGCAGCCACGGACACAAAGAATAATCAGCGCCGAGTCCTGACCGTCCGTCAAAAAGGGCATCTTTCAAGATAAGCACCTAACCCATGCATGGCACCGCTTATCTTTGTATTTATTTTTAAAGGGCAAAAATGCAAAAACCTGTTGGCCCCCAGTTCATAGACATCAGATCCGATCAGTCCAGGTGAAGAGATCAATCCGGTTAGATTTTTTGCCCCAGCCCCCACCATGACCTTGGGGCGCCGGTAAAGGCATCATAGACGGAGAAGCGGCGCCCTGCAGGAATTTATGACAAGTAGGTGAAATGTTCCCTTTCCCAGAGCAGCGGAGCTTTGTCTACCGCCCCCTGTACACAGACGACCGCTTCTCCATACTGAGAGGGGGCCCGAACCTGCAGCATGACGCCCCCTTAAAAGGGGTTTTACATCCTAGTGGGCTTTGATGAGAAATCCAGCCATTGACTAGCAGCTCATACACATGTAAATGTCAGGTGAACCTCCCAATGTCATCGGCTGACCAAGTGGGAGGAGTCACTAGACTCTCCACCGACGACAGATGTCAGGAAGGATCGGGCATGTTCATTTCCAGCATGTCCAAACCTCTGTCCCCACAGAATGGCCGCTGCTCGTCTCCTTCTCGGCCCCTGCACAATTATGGTGGAGTCACTACCAAAAGCAGTCAGCCAGATGGGCATTGTGTTCTTAAAACACTGTAGTGTCCCTCTGTTATTCCCCCTGGAAATGTATGAGTAAACTGACAAAAGGGCGTCATCACTGCCCTCGTCGATGGCAGCGTGTGCAGCGCGACCCCCCCACTGCTAACACAAGTTGTCAATTTATTCAATGATTTCATGAAGGAATAATAGAGGAATGATAGCAAGGAAAGAAGATGCTCCAGAATTGAGTGGGATACAAGGATTTACTAAAATAGACAGGCCCGGAGGGGGGCAGGGTTCAGTTTAAGGGTATGGGGGCCTTTAATCTGATGTGTACACCCTGGAAGCTACATACACCCCGTCTCCTCCTGCTCTGCCTGTGTACTACTTCTGGCATTCAGCTCATGAATCAGGCGGTTCAGGACGAACAATGCTGTAGCTCCACATTAGATAAAGGTTATGATATCAACTTATGCCCTTTTCACAGGATAGGTGATCGGTGGGGGTCCGACTGCTGGGGGGGGGGGGTGGCAAAGTATGAAGGGAACAGCAGTTCAAGCACACGGGACCCCCCGTTCTCATGAATAGAGGGGGTCCCAGCAGTCAGATATTTATCTTTTTCCGCTTGGACAGGGGACACACTGACATCAAGAGACAACCCCTTTAATCACACCCGCATTAGACAGCGTTCAGCCAAACACTGCCATTTCTCCCCTCCTCCGTACACATGCATGCTCGGCCAGGGCGTGGGGAATAAGCAGCTTCCAGACACCTCCGACGCCCGCTTATCTCCCCTGAGAACTAAAGGATCGAGCATGTACAAAGCCAACAGCCCAATCCTTCATTTCCCTGACACCACACACAGATGATGATCCCAAGTCATGAATCAGGGGGCGCAGGATGAGCACTTCTATAGATCCGACGTCTATGGCGTCTTTTTAAAGGGGATGTCCACCACTGTCCATATGCCCAATTAGGGAGAGTCCTCCGGCACCAGTCGGTGGCTCAGTGCATGCTGGGACATGTAGTTCGTCAAGCTGTGCTCAGCTGCTGTAACCCCCGGACTGCGTACACTGATAATGCAGCCGACTGTACGGGAAGACGGCGCCAGAACCAGTCGTTTCTATAAATGGACGTCAGCAGTGGGCGGGCCACTGCCGAACACGAGCAAGCGGCTTCTCGTAAATCCCCAACCCGCGGACATGGCTGACGGTCAGCTCCAGAACAGGAGAGTCAGGTCTGATCCGTGCGCGTCACATCCATGAATAACGGCCCTGCGACTGCGACATTCAGGTTGGGATCCGTACTGCGAGGGTGGGGTTTGATATAGCAGCCCCCCCCCCCCCTCCAAAAAAAAAAAAAAAAAGAAAAAACCTTTTGGGGACGTAACAGATTTTAAGATATTTTTTTTACTATTATTTCGATCACCCCATCGGGCAGTCACATGGTCCTTTTTTTTTGGAATTTGCTGTGTTTTCTGCTCCAACATTCACATTAAAAGAAGCTTTATATAACCGACCCACTGAAAAATAATAAAAATTATGAAAAAAAAAAATGCGTCCGTCGACTCTCGCATGAAGCGAAACCTGGAAAAAATGCAGCAGAAATCCAAGGGTCGGGCGGATTTTCCCAAAGGTGAAGAAAAACAAAACAAAACCGGTCCTGACAAGTGACGATGTCATGTGACCGGTCAAAAAACAGCATCTTCGCGGCCATTAAGGGGTTTGCCAGTTTAGTGTAAGCAGCTTTCTAAGACTTTGCGGGACGATTTCTCACAGCTTTCAAGACATCTGATTACTGTCGGTGAATAGGGCCATGCTCTCTTCTATCCAGAGGCTGAAGACTTGTGCAGACTTTCTCACAGCAGAGGGTTTGCGACTGTTGTATCCAGTCTAGTCTGATGCACCAGCTGAATGTCGATACGTGTCTGACCGCCGCCTGCACCGCAACTAATAAAAGAGAATGGGGGTTGCGTTGCGAACCGCAAATTACAAGAATTTCAAAAACCGCCGGACTCCTGGCGCTGCGGTCACGAGACGCGACCCCAATCCGCTTTCATCAGATCGAGATGCAGATGGCGGCCGGGCACACCTCGTAGCCGCTGCCTAAATGTCTACGTCCCGGGCCATGCCGCTCAGGGGACTGTCCAGACTGGTACGATTTGGCTTTTTTGGGGTCCACAATTCTGCGCCATTCTTGCCGCCATAAATATCAGGAAGCTCGACAGGACCTCTGAACGCTGATGTGAATAGAAGCCAATATGCTGCTAGATGAGGCCGTTCCGATTCCCTGACAGCAAGCAGAATATGATGAGGTACCGATACACAGAGTGGATGAAAGATGGAGAATTTGGTAAATCATTAGGATGTGCCCTCACAGTGTGAGATCAGTCGGGGCCCAACCGCGGGGCCCCCCACTGTGCAGAAAACCGCAGCACGTGTCCATTCACTTTGAAAAACCTGGCAGATATCGTCCATAAACAGCGCCTCTCCACAGGCCGTGTGTGGTACTGCAGCTCAGCCCGATTCACTTCAAAGGCGCTGAGCTGCAGTACCAGACACAAGCCGTGGACTGGGATGGCGCTGTTTCTGCAATGAATCAGCCCTTTAACATTGTCCGATAATCCAGGATATTCGATAATCCGCCACCTGCGGTCTCCGTCTCTGATGCCGCCATGATGAGCGATTCTGAGGCCATACAGCTGCACTATGGCATGGGAGTCGCACAATGTCAGGATAATCAGATGCCGGATTAAAGGAGTCGCACAATGTCCGGACCATCAGATGCCGGATTAAAGGAGTCGCACAATGTCCGGACCATCAGATGCCGGATTAAAGGAGTCGCACAATGTCCGGACCATCAGATGCCGGATTAAAGGAGTCGCACAATGTCCGGACCATCAGATGCCGCATTAAAGGAGTCGCACAATGTCCGGACCATCAGATGCCGGATTAAAGGAGTCGCACAATGTCCGGATCATCAGATGCCGGATTAAAGGAGTCGCACAATGTCCGGATCATCAGATGCCGGATTAAAGGAACTGAAGGAGACATTATCACCCCTCACTCTGGATCTGACCAGTCACATGACCCGGGTTAACTCCTCCTGTCAATAATCTTCTCCTGGGCCCCCCCAAGACGTACACACCAGCATCACCCCCTGCCAGTCACATACACAATCTACAGAAACGTAAGGGGAGCCAGTGCTTATTCTGAAAGAACTGTCTAGGACCATGCTTGCTGTCAGTGAATGGAACTTGCCTTGATCCTAAAGGAGCTTGTCCCAGTCAGAACAAAAAATAAAAAACATTCAATGACAGCAAGCACAGCTCTTGAAAATAGCGAGAAACTAAAACACATGGTATAAAGGGAAGCTGCATTAGTTATGTTATTATTATTGCGGTACTACAAGACCCAGCATGCTCTGCCGGCTGGGACTTATAGTCCACCACTGCATTACATATCTAAACTAGAGCAAGAAGGTCCTGTCAGCCCTGCATAAGGTTAGGCTGGGTGTTGTAGTACCTCAATGAGTTTTAACAGCCAATAAGTAATAAGTCATGTTGGGAGTAGTAGTACTCCATCACCTACAGCCTGAACCTGCATCAAGTGAAATCTAAACAGAAGTCCAATCATATCCAACATGTGACAAGTAATGCTGGGAGCAGTAGTCCCATCCCCAGCAACTACAAGTCTCAGCATCTCCTGTCAAGCCATGAGGTCATGCTGGTCCTTGTGGTTCTCCACAAGCTGACAAGAAGAATACATCTACTCTCATGTGAAATCTTCGCTGTGAAACTACAACACCCAGCATGCCCTGTCAGCCTGTAACAGCCACTGGGTAGCAGGGAATTGTGGGACTTGTAGTCCCCGGGAGGCAGTCACGGAGCCTCCATCTCCCCTCTCACCTTCTTCAGGGCTGGTACGAAGAGCCCCCGCCACTTCAGGCCGTTCTCCTCGCTGAAGAAGTCGTAGGTCTGCGGGGAAGGCTGCATGATCCCGGCCTCATGGGACTCCCCTCCGCCTGTAGCCCGGGCCGCACGCTCTCCAGCGGGGGGTGGGGCGCTGCTCAGTCAGGGTCCCGGGCTGCCCCCATCATGCTGGGCCTCAGGATGCCGCGGCCGCCGCTGCTTGTTGTTGTGATGGGATCCGGCTTCCTCTGGGAGACTGAGTCTCAGCCCCTGCCTGCAGAGACTGCACGGCGCATGCGTGAAGCGAGAGGGCGGGGCCACGGAGAGGAGGAGGGGTGACAGAGCTGAGGAGGACAGGGACAGCTGAGGGGAAAGAGACAGCCGGGACAGGAGAGCTGAGGGGGAGAGGGACAGCCGGGACAGGAGAGCTGAGGAGGGAAGAGACAGCCGGGACAGGAGAGCTGAGGAGGGAAGAGACAGCCGGGACAGGAGAGCTGAGGAGGGAAGAGACAGCCGGGACAGGAGAGCTGAGGAGGGAAGAGACAGCCGGGACAGGAGAGCTGAGGAGGGAAGAGACAGCCGGGACAGGAGAGCTGAGGAGGGAAGAGACAGCCGGGACAGGAGAGCTGAGGAGGGAAGAGACAGCCGGGACAGGAGTGGTGAGGGGAAAGAGACAGACGGGACAGGAGAGCTGAGGAGTAAAGAGACAGCCGGGACAGGAGAGCTGAGGAGGGAAGAGACAGCCGGGACAGGAGAGCTGAGGAGGGAAGAGACAGCCGGGACAGGAGAGCTGAGGAGGGAAGAGACAGCCGGGACAGGAGAGCTGAGGGGAAAGAGACAGCCGCGACAGGAGAGCTGAGGGGAAAGAGACAGCCGCGACAGGAGAGCTGAGGGGAAAGAGACAGCCGGGACAGGAGAGCTGAGGGGAAAGAGACAGCCGGGACAGGAGAGCTGAGGGGAAAGAGACAGCCGGGACAGGAGAGCTGAGGGGAAAGAGACAGCCGCGACAGGAGAGCTGAGGGGAAAGAGACAGCCGCGACAGGAGAGCTGAGGGGAAAGAGACAGCCGGGACAGGAGAGCTGAGGGGAAAGAGACAGCCGGGACAGGAGAGCTGAGGGGGAGAGAGACAGCCGGGACAGGAGAGCTGAGGGGGAGAGAGACAGCCGGGACAGGAGAGCTGAGGGGGAGAGAGACAGCCGGGACAGGAGAGCTGAGGGGGAGAGAGACAGCCGGGACAGGAGAGCTGAGGGGGAGAGAGACAGCCGGGACAGGAGAGCTGAGGGGGGAAGAGACAGCCGGGACAGGAGAGCTGAGGGGAAAGAGACAGCCGAGACAGGAGAGCTGAGGAGGAGGAGAGGGACAGGAGAGCTGAGGAGGAGGAGAGGGACAGGAGAGCTGAGGAGGAGAGAGACAGCCGGGACAGGAGAGCTGAGGAGGAGGAGAGGGACAGCCGGGACAGGAGAGCTGAGGGGAAAGAGACAGCCGGGACAGGAGAGCTGAGGGGGAGAGGGACAGCCGGGACAGGAGAGCTGAGGGGGAGAGGGACAGCCGGGACAGGAGAGCTGAGGGGGAGAGGGACAGCCGGGACAGGAGAGCTGAGGGGAAAGAGACAGGAGAGCTGAGGGGAAAGAGACAGCCGGGACAGGAGAGCTGAGGGGAAAGAGACAGCCGGGACAGGAGAGCTGAGGGGAAAGAGACAGCCGGGACAGGAGAGCTGAGGAGGAGGAGAGGGACAGGAGAGCTGAGGAGGAGGAGAGGGACAGGAGAGCTGAGGAGGAGGAGAGGGACAGGAGAGCTGAGGAGGAGGAGAGGGACAGGAGAGCTGAGGAGGAGAGAGACAGCCGGGACAGGAGAGCTGAGGAGGAGGAGAGGGACAGCCGGGACAGGAGAGCTGAGGGGAAAGAGACAGCCGGGACAGGAGAGCTGAGGGGACAGAGACAGCCGGGACAGGAGAGCTGAGGAGGAGGAGAGGGACAGGAGAGCTGAGGAGGAGGAGAGGGACAGCCGGGACAGGAGAGCTGAGGGGAAAGAGACAGCCGGGACAGGAGAGCTGAGGAGGAGGAGAGGGACAGGAGAGCTGAGGAGGAGGAGAGGGACAGCCGGGACAGGAGAGCTGAGGGGAAAGAGACAGCCGGGACAGGAGAGCTGAGGGGGAGAGGGACAGCCGGGACAGGAGAGCTGAGGGGGAGAGGGACAGCCGGGACAGTAGAGCTGAGGGGGAGAGGGACAGCCGGGACAGTAGAGCTGAGGGGGAGAGGGACAGCCGGGACAGGAGAGCTGAGGGGGAGAGGGACAGCCGGGACAGGAGAGCTGAGGGGGAGAGGGACAGCCGCGACAGGAGAGCTGAGGGGAAAGAGACAGCCGGGACAGGAGAGCTGAGGGGAAAGAGACAGCCGGGACAGGAGAGCTGAGGAGGAGGAGAGGGACAGGAGAGCTGAGGAGGAGGAGAGGGACAGCCGGGACAGGAGAGCTGAGGGGAAAGAGACAGCCGGGACAGGAGAGCTGAGGGGGAGAGGGACAGCCGGGACAGGAGAGCTGAGGGGGAGAGGGACAGCCGGGACAGGAGAGCTGAGGGGGAGAGGGACAGCCGGGACAGGAGAGCTGAGGGGAAAGAGACAGGAGAGCTGAGGGGAAAGAGACAGCCGGGACAGGAGAGCTGAGGGGAAAGAGACAGCCGGGACAGGAGAGCTGAGGGGAAAGAGACAGCCGGGACAGGAGAGCTGAGGAGGAGGAGAGGGACAGGAGAGCTGAGGAGGAGGAGAGGGACAGCCGGGACAGGAGAGCTGAGGGGAAAGAGACAGCCGGGACAGGAGAGCTGAGGAGGAGGAGAGGGACAGGAGAGCTGAGGAGGAGGAGGAGAGGGACAGGAGAGCTGAGGAGGAGGAGAGGGACAGCCGGGACAGGAGAGCTGAGGAGGAGGAGACAGCCGGGACAGGAGAGCTGAGGAGGAGGAGAGGGACAGGAGAGCTGAGGAGGAGGAGGAGAGGGACAGCCGGGACAGGAGAGCTGAGGGGAAAGAGACAGCCGGGACAGGAGAGCTGAGGAGGAGGAGAGGGACAGGAGAGCTGAGGAGGAGGAGAGGGACAGCCGGGACAGGAGAGCTGAGGGGAAAGAGACAGCCGGGACAGGAGAGCTGAGGAGGAGAGGGACAGGAGAGCTGAGGAGGAGAGGGACAGGAGAGCTGAGGAGGAGAGGGACAGGAGAGCTGAGGAGGAGAGGGACAAAGCCGTGTGGAGGAGTTCACCCTCAAATTAAAGGGGTCTTCTACTTCAAGAAGTTAAGGAGGCTCCTTTAATTAGTTGTCTGAAATCCATAATTTTTTAACTATTCCTCATGCACATGACCGGGTCTGTTTTGCGGTCCACAAAATACGGATACCCTCAGTGTGCAATCAGGAACATATGGATGCGGACAGCAAATGGCGCGCGCAGTTATTGTTTTTTTAGCAAACCCGTAGAAATAAATGAAAAAAGTGCAAAATAAAACCCTTTCCCATACACTCGCCCCAGGAACTCCCGTCCAGTCTGATCATTAGTCCTACGTCCGTGGTAACATTACATCATGTGACGTCTATAAGGTCTGGTTACACTAATGCTACTTTCACACTTGCGGTAGAGAATTCCGGTAGGCAGTTGCGTCGCCAGAACTGCCTGCCGGATCCGGTAATCCGGACGCAACGGATGGCATTTGTCAGACGGATCCGGATCCGTCTTTTCTCTGGTGTCATCCGGAAAAACGGATCCGGTATTTTTTCTTTTTTTAAAGGTCTGCGCATGTGCAGACCGGAAACCGGATCCGTTTTGCCAGAACACTTAATGCCGTATCCGGCACTAATACATTTCAATGTTAAATTAATGCCGGATCTGGCAAGTGTTCAGTATTTTTGGCAGGAGAAAAAACTGCGGCATGCTGCGGTATTTTCTCCGGCCAAAAAACGTAAGAGAGACTGAACTGATGCATCCTGGACGGATCGCTCTCCATTCAGAATGCATTAGGATAAAACTGATCAGTTTTTTTCCGGTATTGAGCCCCTAGGACGGAACTGAATACCGGAAAAGAAAAACGCTAGTGTGAAAATTCCCGTAAGGCTGGGTTCACACCTGAGCGTATTCGATAAGCGCTTTTTACAGGCGTTTTTGTATTTTGGAAAACGCATGTAGTACGCGCGTTTGTGTGATTGACCACAGAGGCATCCAATGAATCTATGGGCGGGAACGCGCGACAATACGCCCCAAAGAAGCTCTGGTTTTTGCCTGTTGAGCGTTTTATAGCGCATAGGAACGCGCTGTAAAACGCTCAGGTGCGAACCTACACTAAGACTTTTTGTAGCGCAACTGATTGATTTTAACTCTTGAACCACAAATGCAGTCTGAATGGATGCAATCTCAGACTGCAGCGGTCATTCAATAGTTAAACTCAATCAATCGCACTACAAAAAGTCACAGCGTAGCCAAGGCCTAAGGCCCCTTTCACACGGGCGAGTATTCCGCGCGGATGCGATGCGTGAGGTGAACGCATTGCACCCGCACTGAATCCGGACCCATTCATTTCTATGGGGCTGTGCACATGAGCGTTGATTTTCACGCATCACTTCTGCGTTGCGTGAAAATCACAGCATGCTCTATATTGTGCAATTTCCGTGCAACGCAGGCCCCATAGAAGTGAATGGGGCTGCGTGAAAATCGCAAGCAAGTGCGGATGCGGTGCGATTTTCACGCACGGTTGCTAGGAGACGATCGGGATGGAGACCCGATCATTATTATTTCCCCTTATAACATGGTTAAAAGGGAAAATAATAGCATTCTGAATACAGAATACATAGTACAATAGCGCTGGAGGGGTTAAAAAAAAATAATTTAACTCACCTTAATCCACTTGCTCGCGCAGCCGGCATCTCTTCTTCTTAGCTGTGCGCAGGAACAGGACCTGTGGTGACGTCACTCCGGTCATCACATGATCCATCACCATGGTAAAAGATCATGTGATGGACCATGTGATGACCGGAAAGACATCACCACAGGTCCTTTTCCTGCAATCAGCAAAGATGAAGACAGAAGAGATGCCGGCTGCGAGATCAAGTGGATTAAGGAGAGTTAAATTATTTATTTATTTTTAACCCCTCCAGCGCTATTGTACTATGCATTCTGTATTCAGAATGCTATTATTTTCCCTTATCACCATGTTATAAGGGGAAATAATACAATCTACAGAACACCGATCCCAAAACCGAACTTCTGTGAAGAAGTTCGGGTCTGGGTACCAAACATGCCGATTTTTCTCACACGCGTGCAAAACGCATTACAATGTTTTGCACTCGCGCGGAAAAATCACGCATTTTCCCGCAACGCACCCGCCTCTTATTCGGGCCAAAAATATGACGCCCGTGTGAAAGAGGCCTAACTATGGATGCAGCAGACCAGGGGTAAAGAAGACGCGGTTCAGCTGGACCTATGGCGATCAGTGTTCTCCTAACCCGCGCGCAGTCAGAGTCTCACAGGACGCAGCATACTCTGACCTCCGTCTTGTCACATGAACAGTCCATAAGAATCTGGCGGGTTTACAGGATTTTTCATTCTTAGCGCCAGAAGCACCGGACACACGGCCGACCCCCGCTGTGTCCTGAGGCACTGGTATCCGTCCTAGAAATATACGACGCCAGTGTGAACAGAGACCTTGAGGACTTTTATAGACATGTTTAAAAACAGTCCAGATCCCAAACAACCCGGGGGGTGGCTATAGGGGCGCAGAGGCCACACCCAGGCCTGGAGCTTCCCGCTGATCAGTTTGAATTGGATTTCTAAGATTATTGTACAATAAAAATTACCTGCATCTTTCTAAGGCTCTGTTCACACGTCCATTTCTGTTTGGAAAAATTGCACAACATTATTCCTCCTGTCAAACTGACCCCCCCCCCCCCCCCAATAGGTCAATAGCATCGGCCCTGCACCATCTAATAAGGGATCCGCCGTTTTCATTTCTCTGCTCCCACTGATGAAATTTGAAATATTGAAGGAAGTGTGAACAGAGCCGAGGAGATTTAGCAAAACCGGTCCAAGGTCGAAGCATCGGCATCAGCCCCAGTGACCCGCTGGGCCACACCCATTGCCAGGATGCAGTTTTCCCTTGCACCGGTTTTGATAAATGCTCCTCACCGTTTGCAGTCAGTGAACAGGAAGATTCTTCTTCCCAGCCAAAGCCCGAAAACCTGACTGGCAGGCATCAGGTTTCTCATTTGAAGTGACATTAATGTACGTTCCCTCCCTCCGTCAAACAGCTTTGATGCTGCAGTTGCTTATGACCGCGGCATGTAAGGGGTTATCACTTTATTGGTCGGCCCAATGCACCAGGAGACCCTTCAACAGCCTTGGTAAGAACAGTATACAGCTGTAATTTCCCATCAAATACATTTATGTCTGATCACTGGGGGGCGGCCCCTACCGAGACGCCCACTAATGACTACAATGGGAGGTCCAGGGTGGATTTTTGATCAGATTTCACCTTATTCATTGCAAAAGGTAAAATTCACAGCAGAATGAAGAGGCCCGGGTGATAGAAGGAGACACGATCTGAGTCCAGGTGTCGGCAGAGGCGCCTCATCCGAACGCCTCCAATCTTGTTCTATACAGTAAATCGGACTCATTCTGCTCAGGAGGATTCACACGGGCCAAGCAGGAGAGAAGGCCGAGCTTCTGAACAAGGAGCGGGAAGTTCTAGTTCATTCGGGGACAGCCGATCCGGTCCACAGTCAGAGACGAGGCCCCGTCAGAGGCTGAACCGCTCTTCCACTTCAGAGGCGATCATCTCCGCGATGGCCAGGGATGAGGTCGCAGCTGGGGATGGGGCGTTCCTCACATGTAGAACACGGCTCCCGATGTCTCCAACACCTCCGTCAAAGACAAAATCATCTACCAGGTTACCGTCCCTATCCAGGGCCTGAGCCCGGACTCCAGAGGGTCCCCTAGATGAGAAAGGGTCACGGGGGTTATTCATGAACAAAATGAAAGGACGATTGTTAGGATAGGCAATAAATATCAGATCCGTGAGGATCTGACCCTCAGCACCCCCGCCGGTCAGGTGCCTGAAGGGGCCACAGCCTGTTAGGACCTAGAGATGAGAGAATAGACTTGTTTCATCAAGAGTTCTTCACCTGTGAGGGGCCGCCCCCGCCAATGAAGAAGCGGCAGCTGCCTGGCCTCGACAATGTGGCATCTATGCCGCAGCTCGTCTCCCACTTCCAGAGCAGTGGCTATGCTTGTGCCTCTGATTGGAACGGTGGCGCAGCTGCGAGATTGTCAGGGCCCAGTGAGATGTCCAGCCACGCAGCAGGTGGCACTTCCTCAGCAGTGGGGACAGCCCCTCGCAGGTGAAAAACTCTCGTGGATGAGACAAATCAATTTTCCTGTCTCTACCGGGCACAGCTCGGTATTTCTCAATCCCAACGATACTGCATGACTGATATCGTCTCATGTGCAGCTCCAGGTATAAGGCTTTCTAGATTGTGCACGACTTCTATGGAGTCAGTGGTGAACTGTGCTAATATTAAACTGCATCAGAAGTCCCTCTGCTAGGACTGTACGTACTGTGGGTATAAGCCCTGTGCATCAGAAGCCCCTCTGCTAGGACTGTACGTACTGTGGGTATAAGCCCTGTGCATCAGAAGCCCCTCTGCTAGGACTGTACGTACTGTGGGTATAAGCCCTGTGCATCAGAAGTCCCTCTGCTAGGACTGTACGTACTGTGGGTATAAGCCCTGTGCATCAGAAGCCCCTCTGCTAGGACTGTACGTACTGTGGGTATAAGCCCTGTTCATCAGAAGCCCCTCTGCTAGGACTGTACGTACTGTGGGTATAAGCCCTGTTCATCAGAAGCCCCTCTGCTAGGACTGTACGTACTGTGGGTATAAGCCCTGTGCATCAGAAGCCCCTCTGCTAGGACTGTACGTACTGTGGGTATAAGCCCTGTGCATCAGAAGTCCCTCTGCTAGGACTGTACGTACTGTGGGTATAAGCCCTGTGCATCAGAAGCCCCTCTGCTAGGACTCTACGTACTGTGGGTATAAGCCCTGTGCATCAGAAGCCCCTCTGCTAGGACTGTACGTACTGTGGGTATAAGCCCTGTGCATCAGAAGTCCCTCTGCTAGGACTGTACGTACTGTGGGTATAAGCCCTGTTCATCAGAAGCCCCTCTGCTAGGACTCTACGTACTGTGGGTATAAGCCCTGTGCATCAGAAGCCCCTCTGCTAGGACTCTACGTACTGTGGGTATAAGCCCTGTGCATCAGAAGCCCCTCTGCTAGGACTGTACGTACTGTGGGTATAAGCCCTGTTCATCAGAAGCCCCTCTGCTAGGACTCTACGTACTGTGGGTATAAGCCCTGTTCATCAGAAGCCCCTCTGCTAGGACTGTACGTACTGTGGGTATAAGCCCTGTTCATCAGAAGCCCCTCTGCTAGGACTGTACGTACTGTGGGTATAAGCCCTGTGCATCAGAAGCCCCTCTGCTAGGACTGTACGTACTGTGGGTATAAGCCCTGTGCATCAGAAGCCCCTCTGCTAGGACTGTACGTACTGTGGGTATAAGCCCTGTGCATCAGAAGCCCCTCTGCTAGGACTCTACGTACTGTGGGTATAAGCCCTGTGCATCAGAAGCCCCTCTGCTAGGACTCTACGTACTGTGGGTATAAGCCCTGTGCATCAGAAGCCCCTCTGCTAGGACTCTACGTACTGTGGGTATAAGCCCTGTGCATCAGAAGCCCCTCTGCTAGGACTGTACGTACTGTGGGTATAAGCCCTGTGCATCAGAAGCCCCTCTGCTAGGACTCTACGTACTGTGGGTATAAGCCCTGTGCATCAGAAGCCCCTCTGCTAGGACTGTACGTACTGTGGGTATAAGCCCTGTGCATCAGAAGCCCCTCTGCTAGGACTCTACGTACTGTGGGTATAAGCCCTGTGCATCAGAAGCCCCTCTGCTAGGACTGTACGTACTGTGGGTATAAGCCCTGTGCATCAGAAGCCCCTCTGCTAGGACTCTACGTACTGTGGGTATAAGCCCTGTTCATCAGAAGCCCCTCTGCTAGGACTCTACGTACTGTGGGTATAAGCCCTGTGCATCAGAAGCCCCTCTGCTAGGACTCTACGTACTGTGGGTATAAGCCCTGTGCATCAGAAGCCCCTCTGCTAGGACTCTACGTACTGTGGGTATAAGACCTGTGCATCAGAAGCCCCTCTGCTAGGACTCTACGTACTGTGGGTATAAGCCCTGTGCATCAGAAGCCCCTCTGCTAGGACTCTACGTACTGTGGGTATAAGCCCTGTGCATCAGAAGCCCCTCTGCTAGGACTCTACGTACTGTGGGTATAAGCCCTGTGCATCAGAAGCCCCTCTGCTAGGACTGTACGTACTGTGGGTATAAGCCCTGTGCATCAGAAGCCCCTCTGCTAGGACTCTACGTACTGTGGGTATAAGCCCTGTGCATCAGAAGCCCCTCTGCTAGGACTCTACGTACTGTGGGTATAAGCCCTGTGCATCAGAAGCCCCTCTGCTAGGACTCTACGTACTGTGGGTATAAGCCCTGTGCATCAGAAGCCCCTCTGCTAGGACTCTACGTACTGTGGGTATAAGCCCTGTGCATCAGAAGCCCCTCTGCTAGGACTCTACGTACTGTGGGTATAAGCCCTGTGCATCAGAAGCCCCTCTGCTAGGACTGTACGTACTGTGGGTATAAGCCCTGTGCATCAGAAGTCCCTCTGCTAGGACTGTACGTACTGTGGGTATAAGCCCTGTTCATCAGAAGCCCCTCTGCTAGGACTCTACGTACTGTGGGTATAAGCCCTGTGCATCAGAAGCCCCTCTGCTAGGACTCTACGTACTGTGGGTATAAGCCCTGTGCATCAGAAGCCCCTCTGCTAGGACTGTACGTACTGTGGGTATAAGCCCTGTTCATCAGAAGCCCCTCTGCTAGGACTCTACGTACTGTGGGTATAAGCCCTGTTCATCAGAAGCCCCTCTGCTAGGACTGTACGTACTGTGGGTATAAGCCCTGTTCATCAGAAGCCCCTCTGCTAGGACTGTACGTACTGTGGGTATAAGCCCTGTGCATCAGAAGCCCCTCTGCTAGGACTGTACGTACTGTGGGTATAAGCCCTGTGCATCAGAAGCCCCTCTGCTAGGACTGTACGTACTGTGGGTATAAGCCCTGTGCATCAGAAGCCCCTCTGCTAGGACTCTACGTACTGTGGGTATAAGCCCTGTGCATCAGAAGCCCCTCTGCTAGGACTCTACGTACTGTGGGTATAAGCCCTGTGCATCAGAAGCCCCTCTGCTAGGACTCTACGTACTGTGGGTATAAGCCCTGTTCATCAGAAGCCCCTCTGCTAGGACTGTACGTACTGTGGGTATAAGCCCTGTGCATCAGAAGCCCCTCTGCTAGGACTCTACGTACTGTGGGTATAAGCCCTGTGCATCAGAAGCCCCTCTGCTAGGACTCTACGTACTGTGGGTATAAGCCCTGTGCATCAGAAGCCCCTCTGCTAGGACTCTACGTACTGTGGGTATAAGCCCTGTGCATCAGAAGCCCCTCTGCTAGGACTGTACGTACTGTGGGTATAAGCCCTGTGCATCAGAAGCCCCTCTGCTAGGACTCTACGTACTGTGGGTATAAGCCCTGTGCATCAGAAGCCCCTCTGCTAGGACTCTACGTACTGTGGGTATAAGCCCTGTGCATCAGAAGCCCCTCTGCTAGGACTCTACGTACTGTGGGTATAAGCCCTGTGCATCAGAAGCCCCTCTGCTAGGACTCTACGTACTGTGGGTATAAGACCTGTGCATCAGAAGCCCCTCTGCTAGGACTCTACGTACTGTGGGTATAAGCCCTGTGCATCAGAAGCCCCTCTGCTAGGACTCTACGTACTGTGGGTATAAGCCCTGTGCATCAGAAGCCCCTCTGCTAGGACTCTACGTACTGTGGGTATAAGCCCTGTGCATCAGAAGCCCCTCTGCTAGGACTGTACGTACTGTGGGTATAAGCCCTGTGCATCAGAAGCCCCTCTGCTAGGACTCTACGTACTGTGGGTATAAGCCCTGTGCATCAGAAGCCCCTCTGCTAGGACTCTACGTACTGTGGGTATAAGCCCTGTGCATCAGAAGCCCCTCTGCTAGGACTCTACGTACTGTGGGTATAAGCCCTGTGCATCAGAAGCCCCTCTGCTAGGACTCTACGTACTGTGGGTATAAGCCCTGTGCATCAGAAGCCCCTCTGCTAGGACTCTACGTACTGTGGGTATAAGCCCTGTGCATCAGAAGCCCCTCTGCTAGGACTGTATGTACTGTGGGTACAAACCATGTTGCAAGTTATTGGAAATCCCTATGAAGAATTATTTTCCATACAGTGCCACCTAGTGCTACCTGAACGTATGGCCACCTGCTCTCCTGGTTATTCACATATCACTTCATACTATGAACATACTATAGAAACAGCCCATGCAGCTGCCCTTGAAGATATAGACGCCAGCCTTCATGGATCCCATAATATAATAATATATATATATATAATATTATATTATGGGATCCATGAAGGCTGGCGTCTATATCTTCAAGGGCAGCTGCATGGGATGTTTCTATAGTAGCAGAAACTGAAAACCACAATCACATTTGGTGGCCACAGATTTCTATCATTTTAATGGCCGCTCAGCCGCACTTACCCACAAAGTCATATGGCAATCAACAAGCAAGTGAGCACGGTTTTCGGCTGCTTCTATGTGGGACCGTACAGTTATCTGCCCCATTATATATATATTTTTTATTCCAGCACATATGGGGCTCACCTGAGAAGGTCATTAATAGACAGCTCCGGGATGAACTTCTGCAATTCCTTCAGCTGCGCTCGCAGAAACACCGCTCGGTACATCTCCCCCATCCCATAAACCAGATTCTTCAGAACCAGTTTACGAAGGCCACTGAAATATTAGAAAAACCATAAGTAACTACAACACGGAGGATGGAAGAACAGCCCCACAAAGGTGCTCGGCTGGAGTCCCTCAATAATAACTCCGGGGAACGGCGGCGACACATCATGAGCACAGAGGGGAGACCTCACACCACTATGGGATCCATATCACAGAGCTCTACCTGTACGTAACGGCTTCTCCAAAATCTCTGGCATTAAAATCACACAGTCTGTAGCCTTCTCTTTTAAAAGCTAACACGGCATTTGGACCAAGCCAAACATTCCCGTCCATGCGTGGCGTAAAGTGAACTCCGAGAAACGGGAAGCGTGGATCTGGAACCTACAGCCCAATACGGAGAGAGACGAGTAAATACCTTACTACAAGCATCAGCTACTACAGAGGAGTCAGGCAAACTCGCGTTTTGTGCGGATCCGTCATGGACGGATCCATTCAAATACAACCGTCTGCATCCATTCTGAACGGATCCGTCTGTATTATCTGTAACATAGCCATGATGGATCCGTCTTGAACACCACTGAAAGTCAATGGAGGACGGATCCGTTTTCTATTGTGCCAGATTGTGTCAGTGAAAACGGATCCGTCCCTATTGGCTTACATTGTGTGTTAGAACGGATCCGTTTGGCTCAGTTTCATCAGACGGACACCAAAACGCTGCAGGCAGCCTCCAGAGCGGAATGGAGACTGAACTGATGCATTCTGAGCGGATCCTTTTCTATTCAGAATGCATTAGAATGCAAACTGATCCGTTTTGGACCCTGAACGGATCTCACAAACAGAAAGCCAAAACACGAGTGTGAAAGTAGCCTTAGATGTAACAGAGGTCTGCAGAAAGAAAAAGGAAACAATACGCTGCATGCTAGAAAAAAAAGAAGAAGAAGAAACGGCATGCTTCTCAGTGCAGCTTCAGATGCGACTAGAGAAGAACAGATCATTCAAAACAAGAAATTTTCCTGCTGAAAGCTACTTAACATTTTAGCTTGAATTGAAATGTAAACTTCTGTTCGAATCATCCTCATAGAAGACTGGTGGAAAAGGTCCACCAACCAGCGATGAAAGGGTTAACGATGATACCTACTGGGTAAATGTTCCCTTTAACCAGATAGCACTTTTCCGGCTTCAGCACCAAGTAATCTCCCCGGAAAGGAACGATGCGAGGTTCTGAGCTACATCCGCTGATCTGGGACAATCGGTCTGAGAAGAGACCAGCACAGGTCAGCACGTACTTACAGCGAACGGCTTCTCCCTGGAACGGAGAGAGATCATTAATGGGCGACACAGCTAAAGCAACGTGTGCATCATCAGGCTGGGGCTACAAGGCCACTTTGGCCGGGACCACGATGCTATTGTACGGTGCATTATGAAAGGACACGGTGCCGCAACCTGCAAGAAATCCAAACCTGATGCATTTGCGCCAATTTGCATCTCGGCCCCGTTCACTTTCATTATGCTGCGATGTTCAGTATAATAGTATTGCAATGCTGAAGAGTAACCCCTGCCGAAAAAACACTGCCCCCCCCCCCCCAATTACATTATTAGGTATAGAAGTAGTACTCCAGTGTACCTACAGTATGCGACTGCCAGGTGGGGCCCCAATACTGAGTCGATTCATAATTCTAAATAATTGATTGACAGCAGGGGGGGCTCAGGACCGTACACTTTCAATAGCAGCTATTTCTTCTGACCACCCTATACACATGAACCCCCAACTGAGCCGAGCATGCACGTGTCCTCAATGGAGAGGGGAACAAAAGGATCAGGCATGCAGAAATTCAATAGTAGAAATCATTCCCATTTACCATATGCAGAGATTAGGGGGGCCCCCCCCCCCCCCCCCATAAACACTATTCAACATCAGTAAGATTTGAAATTACCTTTGTGTTCCTGATTACAACCGGATATTCCAGGCCTAAGGGAAACAGAAGAAAAAAAGTTTTCCCCATGCCGCAAATTATATTTTACTCTTCATCATTTGTCTTATTTGCAGTAGAATTTTGCACTTCAGACATCGCCATACCGATGGTGACTGTGTGTATTCCGTAATTTGCGGAACGGCGTGGACAGCCATTATTATAACTGCCTATTCTTGCCCGCAAAACGGACAATAGGACAGGTTATATTTTTTTTTGCGGACCAAGGAACGGAGCAACGGATGCGGACAGCACATGCTGTCCCCGCATCTTTTGCGGCCCCATTGAAGTGAATAGGTCCGCATCCAAGCCACCAAAACAACGGCCGTGTGCATGAGGCCTAAGGATTCAGCAGTAACCCACCTTGCTCTGATCCTGCTGGGCTCTCATTCACCATGTTTATATCAGACACTTCAAATCCTGTTAGGACGCTTCCTCCGGCATCACGGAAATCATTGCTGTAGGATTGAGCTATTTGCCGGTAATCTACTATTCCTGTGCATGGAGAGTCCAGCGCCATTATACCCTGCAATGTAAAGAATGATACAGTGGTCCTGTGCGCAAACTCCTACAGGAAAAGCTGTCAATTACTCCAAGAGCGGGGCCAGGGGAAGCGGGACTCGCAGGCCCTCTCCGCGAGCGTGGGCCAGGGGAAGCGGGACTCTCAGGCCCTCTCCGCGAGCGTGGGCCAGGGGAAGCGGGACTCGCAGGCCCTCTCCGTGAGTGGGGCCAGGAGAAGCGGGACTCGCAGGCCCTCTCCGCGAGCGTGGGCCAGGGGAAGCGGGACTCGCAGGCCCTCTCCGCGAGCGTGGGCCAGGGGAAGCGGGACTCGCAGGCCCTCTCCGCGAGCGTGGGCCAGGGGAAGCGGGACTCGCAGGCCCTCTCCGCGAGCGTGGGCCAGGGGAAGCGGGACTCGCAGGCCCTCTCCGCGAGCGTGGGCCAGGGGAAGCGGGACTCGCAGGCCCTCTCCGCGAGCGTGGGCCAGGGGAAGCGGGACTCGCAGGCCCTCTCCGCGAGCGTGGGCCAGGGGAAGCGGGACTCGCAGGCCCTCTCCGCGAGCGTGGGCCAGGGGAAGCGGGACTCGCAGGCCCTCTCCGCGAGCGTGGGCCAGGGGAAGCGGGACTCGCAGGCCCTCTCCGCGAGCGTGGGCCAGGGGAAGCGGGACTCGCAGGCCCTCTCCGCGAGCGTGGGCCAGGGGAAGCGGGACTCGCAGGCCCTCTCCGCGAGCGTGGGCCAGGGGAAGCGGGACTCGCAGGCCCTCTCCGCGAGCGTGGGCCAGGGGAAGCGGGACTCGCAGGCCCTCTCCGCGAGCGTGGGCCAGGGGAAGCGGGACTCGCAGGCCCTCTCCGCGAGCGTGGGCCAGGGGAAGCGGGACTCGCAGGCCCTCTCCGCGAGCGTGGGCCAGGGGAAGCGGGACTCGCAGGCCCTCTCCGCGAGCGTGGGCCAGGGGAAGCGGGACTCGCAGGCCCTCTCCGCGAGCGTGGGCCAGGGGAAGCGGGACTCGCAGGCCCTCTCCGCGAGCGTGGGCCAGGGGAAGCGGGACTCGCAGGCCCTCTCCGCGAGCGTGGGCCAGGGGAAGCGGGACTCGCAGGCCCTCTCCGCGAGCGTGGGCCAGGGGAAGCGGAACTCGCAGGCCCTCTCCGTGAGCGGGGCCAGGGGAAGCGGGACTCGTAGGCCCTCTCCGTGAGCGGGGCCAGGGGAAGCGGGACTCGCAGGCCCTCTCCGTGAGCAAGACGGGGGGAAACGGGACTCACCATCTATCTCTTTGATATGTCAGGAGAGGCGACAGGTCCTCTTCAAATTAAAGGTGTTTAAAATCTGTTTACTTTCACGCAGCTGATCACATGGCATCTACCTATGCCACTACTGCAGCCAATCACTGGCCTCAGAGGTCTTGTCTGTGTATACGGCTTGAGGCCAGTGACAGGCTGCAGAGATCACGCGGGTAGATGGCATGTGATTCCCTTCCCCCCCCAATACCTTGCAGTAGGGCTCTTTCTCCCTGATTTCTTTAGCACTGATGATTCGGAGACCTGGCACATTGTTCTGCAGCCCTCTCTCATACAAGGCTTGTAATCTTGGGATCTCCTGGTGCTGTACTGCTACTATCAACTGCAAGGAATAAAACACACTGTCACGACTGACACCAGGATATAGCGTGCACGCTCCTCTACGCCTCCACTGCTGTATACCTTGCCACACTGCTTGTATGGGATTCTTTTAAGGTCACAGTATCCATAGAGAAGGGCGGCCCCTCGCACACACAGTCTGGCTTTCAGAGATCCTGGAGTGTAGTATA